>NW_011341339.1:151486-162784 GCF_000735185.1 Notothenia coriiceps
TAAAGAACCGCGTATTTGCTACCGTAATTTCTCTTTTGGAAAATATGAGTGAATGATACTGCGGTCTGGCTCCCCAGCTTACACCGTGTTTTATGGGCTACCCTGACTGTTCAGAGTTGCTAGGTAAACGGGATTGATTGGCTGACGTTCCAGCTTCAGCTTCAAGTTGAACATTGCTCAACTTTGAATCCTGACAATCCTGAAAGATCCTGGGAACATCTTCGCTTTGCTTCACCCACAATGCAGTTCGGCGATAAAGCCAGCAAAGTGACGTCATCCCATTCAAAGTCAATGGGCAGAGGAAGGTTGGAAGATTTGTTTAAAGCTGCGTGTGTGACGTACCGTAGTCAAACAGTACCAAACCCACCTGTGTCTTCTTCCTTCTGGCAGTGTGCTGTAAACGCATCGGCTCTGAGCCTGGAATCATGGCCTCCAGGTCCTCGCCCTTGCAGCGTCCCTCCACATCTGAACAGAGTCGCTGGTGAGGAAAAATAAAACACAGACCTGATTCATAAATCTGATTGACTGTTCAGGTCTATCGCACAGCCAACACACTATATTAGTTTGCAGTAGTAATTTCTGTAGATATTGTTACAGGTATAATATAACGTTTAATATCATTTTGCTTTATTGAAAGTATTGGACACCATTTTCTCCAAACTTTACTTTGTTATCAATCATTAGAATTGAATAATGATGATAATGGACACATTTTTAAGTTTGTAATAACAGCTGTACTTACTACACCATAAAACTGGTCCTCATGTCTTAGTGTTAAGTAGAACATACAGTATTCTTCCTCGAGGTAAATTTTGTTGGCCAAGTAATGTTTTTATTTTTTTTTATTTGTATGATACTTTTTTTATTAATCCCCGTGAGGTAAATTGTTTCTCGGCATTGACCCATCCTAGGTTAGAGGCAGTGTGCTGCATTTGGAACGGCTGGCCCGGCGGCATGGAGGAACGGGCCTGTGCTCAGGGAACCTCTTTATTATTAGTATATCATAATTACTAATGTAATCAATCTTTCAACCTATCCCCTGTGTGCCTTGGTCACTTTCATGTTTGTTTTTCGCTAACAGACAAGTACAACCTTTATTTGTGAGTGCCAGTGAACCGTTTCCATTGATCCTTGCCACTACTGTCCACCCTTTGCATTTAGATTTGGAGCTGTGCGTTGCCTCTTCCCAAACTATCTTCAAAAGTTGAGAAGAAAGGCATTCAACCCAGAAATGAATGACCTTGTGAAATTGATTTGTAGTTCAATTTGGGGTCTTTTTTCTGCAGTTGCTCGTGTAAACTCCATGATTGTGAAACAGTTTGGTTACTTCCCTATTCCCATGGTTTTTATTAAATTATTTTCCCGTCTTGCAGGCTGAAGCCAAGAAGAAAAGAAGAAGTAGCGAGGAAAAGGACAAAATCACAGTGAGACATTAACTTACTTTCATTTTTTAAACAAGTGCAGATAGTGAGACAGATTTTTATTTTAAGACTGCAACAAAGACACATTTTTAGGAATGCACAAATGAGTAAGTAGCGTTGTAACATTAGATGGTTCGGACAGGTTGTACATGGACTGTATCTACATTAGACCGATCCGGCATAGTATCAGCTGTTGGGGACGCAGCAATATATACTGTATGTGTGTGTCTACTCAACCAGAAAGTCCCTAGCAACAAAACAACTCATTTGTTTGGCTATAGCTAATCACGCTGTGGTATTGATACTAACTTAAGAGAAATTACTGACGAGTATGTTTTTGTACACAGGACAAATCCAAGAAGAAGAGGAAAAAGAAGCACAAGAAACACGGCAGAAAAAAGAAAAAGAAGGCAGCTTCTCATTCAGACAAGGAGCTCGACTAATGCCAGTGTCTCTGCGCTTCTCCCGTTGTGTTGTTTTTGCCGCTGACCTCCACAAAACCCTCATATCCAGCTTTGGTCATCACAATTGAAAAAGATATGTACAAACTTGCCATGCTGGGGTTTTTAAGAGTGAAATTGAGGCAGGCAGCTATCTGTGGCAACTACCGGTTCATGTTTACTGTTGATTTGTATCACCTTGCTTTTGTAGATAATTGTTCTTTCACCCACGGGACTGAGATGAATTCCCCGTATTTCCCCCCCCTCATCTTGGAGACTTCAGCGTGACCTGCTCTCACCTTCACCCTGGAGCTCCTCTTCTCTCCACTTCACACCCCACATTTCTAGTTGCTAAATGAGGCCGTCCTGCTAGTGCCTGCATTGTGCATGTAGACCTGATGTCCCCCCAGCCTCATATTGAAGTTGGACTTATAAGAAATGTGAGCTGCAGAGTCAACATTTATACAAAGGATACTTGTTCCGTTAGATGAATTGTTACAGTTTTGTGTACATGAATAAACAATGGCAATTCATCAATAAAGTATTGTTTAACCTTTATTGCTGTTAATAAGTTACAACCTTTATTGTGAGATTATTTTATGTTGTCTGTGTGGGCATAAACACAAATCATACATTGATATAAACAGTCAACTGTTGGATTTAATTTGTGGTTACCCTGCCTCAATTATAAATCTTGTTCTGCTTTGTCACACTTCCTTACAAGTTAAGGAAACTAAGCGCTCTACTCTAAAAATAGATATCCTCAAAAAGCTTCCTATTCTTAAGTTGTGGGAAATTGTTTGAATGCCTTTAGACATGTGGATAATGTACCACACGTATAATATCAGATATCCCATTGTGTTTCCATATAGCTCAAGTATTTCTGACTTGACTTGTGAACTATTACTGCCAATTTCTTAAAAAATAAAATACAAAAAAGACAGTAATTGGTTTCGAAAGTATTCAGATCAGATTAAAATAGTTTTTTTGTATAGTTAGAAAATGTCTTGCATTCCAAACCTTAGCAGAGGCACTTACATATATACTTATATTTTCAGAATAAAGTAAAGGCTCCCTTTAGGCAAAATGGTCCACTTTAGAGTGTGTTTCTGGATTATCGTAGTAATAGAGTCAGACCAAAGTATTGGGCCACTTACTCACCTACAGGAGTTGTTGACATCCCATTCCAAATGATAAGGCATTAATATGAAGTTGGTCCCTCCTTGGCAGCTATTACAGCTTCCACTCTTCTGTGAAGGCTTTCTACAAGATTTTGTTGTGTGGGAAATATTGCCCATTCATCCAGAAGATCATTTGAGAGGTCAGACACTGATGTTGGACGAGAGGACCTGGCTTGCAATCTCTGTTCTAGTTCATCCCAAAGGTCAGGGCTCTGTGCGGGTCAGCCAATTCTTCCACACCAAACTCATCCAACCATGCCTAGACCTTGCTTTGTGCACTGGGGCACAGTCATACTGGAAAAGAAAAGGGCCGTCCCTGTAACTACTCTGGTCTTGAAATAACGTTACGCATCGAACTGATGTCCACAATCACGTTTAGGTACCTCTTGGTACAATTATGAAACACCGTGAAAACGTGTTCACCTAGTAGACCAGCAGTAGAAAAGGCACGTTATTAACATCGTTGACACTTTTAGCGCCGTTTTACTACTCTAACAAACACAATGTAAACATCCGGGGCTAGCGATCACATGACTTCCGGAAAGATAACTTATAATTTTTAACAAAATAAAACGAAGTTCTAGCATACATTAGGCACTCTTCAAAAAATACAAAACAATAAATAAGGGCGCTTTGAGCGTCAGCTACATTCCACAAAGTTGGAAGCATAGAATTGTCCAAAATGACTTGGTAAGACTAAGATGAGGCATTAAGAATCCCCTTCACTGGATCTAAGGGGCCTAGGCCAACCCCAGAAAACACCCCATAGCATTATCCCTCCTCCACCAAACTTTACAGATGGCACAATGCAGGCAGGTAACGTTCACCTGGCATTTGCCCAACCCATACGCGTCCATCAGACTACCAGATACTTTAATAATATCATTGTGTGATTCTTATTAGCTCATGTTTATCTATATTTACTACTTTCACTTATTTGCTAAGCTTGGGAAAATTCCTTATTAAGAAGATTTGTTGCAGTGTTGTTAGTTACACTCCATGTGCACCAACAACTCAGTTGAACTGAGAACATCCTTATCACCAAGCTTTACCCCTCCCTTTCTCCTCTCTCTGTGTTTAAATATGCAACCCAAACTCTATTCTTTCTCTTTCACTCTGCAATTTATCAGCTGATACTAAATTGTTTTATTTTTAATTTATCAGCAGTAACTAATAATGCAGTGAAGTAACAATGCCATTATCTATTGAAGTAGAAAGTAGCAGAAAATTGAAATTAGGGCAAAGTGCATACCTCTTAATTGTACTTAAGTATACTAATTAAACGTACTTAGTTTAATACATACCAAGGTCCTATGTAATTAATAAAGAAAGATGCTAATATCCAAAAAAGGTATAAGAACCACTCTTAGCTTATAAGTAACATTTGATTTGAGTACTTAACATTTGACCTACTTCCTCATTTGAAAAAAACATTTATTGCATCAATAGTTTTTCAGGTTTCAGGTTTTACAGGCAGGTCTTGTGATGTTGAACATTGAAATGGCAACAAAGGTAAATGTGAGCGTTCCCTGTTTAATCATTGAGGTGTCGGAGTGTTTTCAGAAACGTCCACTGTCATGATTTGAAAATCACATGATGGCCCACTGCCACAGGGTGTGTGTACTGTTGGGCTTCTAGATTTCTAGTGGGAGTGTCTGACCTGCCTTATAAAGACCAATGCATTCGTGCTTCAGTTCAGGGGAAGTGTAACCGTAGCACAAGAAGCTGTTGAAACACTTGCAAGGTAAGTGATAAGAATAATCTGCCTCAAATCCTGTATACTTTATGGTTTGTTATATACAGTCACAACGCCTATTAGTACTGTTCAGGGATATCCTGAGATTAAAGAAGATTAAAGTACAAGCTAAAATGAAATTGAAAGTTGAAGCATGTGAACAAAATCAAAGACGTTTAAATCACAATGTGGTTTATGAACTGGAAATAATCTGTATGAGACATCCAGTGGAACTGCAGATAATGTAACTAATTTAACTGATTTAAATTAACCTCATATTATTACTGTTTTGCAGATGTTGAGGACTACTCTGTGGTTGTTAGTGGGAGTGTTAGTGTGGGGTTTTGCATCCTGCATTACATGTCCTGACGGGAACCACTGCAGTGATCACGCCACCTGCTGTATGACTGAGCATGGATATAGCTGCTGCCAATATCCCAATGTAAGTCACTTCAAAACATACAGTAACACGACATGTAGTTATAAAGACTAACGTTTATCTCTGTGTGGATTTATTTGTCTTTAGGCTGTGTGTTGCGCTGACCTGGCCCACTGCTGCCCTTCAGGGTTTCACTGTAACCTGGTCACTCAGATGTGTGAGAAAGCACCATGGATGAGAATCCCCATGGTGAAGAAGGAAGCTGCAGAGAAACCAAGCACTCCTGTTCAACCTGCATCTCCCCTCCAGGAACTCCAAAACAATGCTGTACCAGAGCAAACGAAGAGTTCAGGTGTCTACTGTGACAGCTATTTCAGGTGTCCCGATGGCTACACCTGCTGCAGACAGCCAACAGGAGCCTGGTTCTGTTGCTTGTACTATTTTGTGAGTAGTTTTGTGATCTTCATAGGATTGTGCAATGAGACACATGACTATGAGGAAATTCCTTTTGTTTATGTTGGACGACAGGTCAAAACAGGAATCTCGAAGTTTGAATTCCAAACAAAGAGAGTTATATTTCATAATTCTTCAGTATTGGATCTACTCTGCATTTAATGTAAAATATATATACAAAAAATATATATATGTTATTTGAAATATGTTAAGTTTTTCCTCTTTCACTTCTAAATGTTTTTATGTCTTTGATTCTTTTTTTTTAGTTGCATGTTTTTCTTTTCATACATATTGGTTTTAGAATGGTCAAGTCAAGGGCGGTGATCCAAGAATCTGATTGCCAACTACTGCTTCTGTTACCGTCGTGCATTTGACAATGATTAACTTGTTACTTCTTTTAAAATGTAGGGCAGGTGTTGTCTGGACGGCTACCACTGTTGTCCATATGGCTACGACTGTGACTACACGTATACACATTGTGTGAGGCGAGGCCTGAGCTATCCCTTCAGCCCCAGAGAAAGTCTCACCTCAATCCCTGCCTCTCCCATTTCAACTTCAGAGGACAAAAGCATCATACAAGAGGTATGACATATGGCAGTAAATGTGCCTTTATGTGGTGTATAAATCCTGGGGATGCGTATCTCAATGACCATCATCAACAAAGGTCCTGAAAGTCCGTCCTCCATTAGCTTTCTAATGTAGGTGGTGGGGCTCTACACAAGTTTTCACAGGAGTTTTTTACTTTTAGGCTTTCTTCCTGTCATTTGTTTTACTGGTTTGAGGTGGGCGGGGCTCAGTTGAAAAGTGATCCAACATCATTCTGTGCACCAATCAACATTAAGCATCATCTGAATCAATATGTTGACAGTTGTTGGTTTGCTTGCTTATGTTCGCAGGCCACTGGCATTCCAATCTGATCCAATCAAACCTAAAAAGTGTTCTCTTCCTCGTATGTGTTAACTTACTTGGCAATAAACCTGTTTCTGATTCTTATAAAACAAATCTTGATAAATAATACTAACGGCTTTTTCCCTGAAAAGAAAGAAACCTCTTACCAATATTCAAAAGTTCAAATGACTTTGTGTATTACATTACGTTACTTGTTAGACGCTTTTATCCAAAGCGACTTACTGTATATACTCAATACTGTGGGCAATCCCCACAGGAGCAATTTGAGGTGAAGTGTCTTGCCCAGGGACACAACGACATGCGTGACTGCAGTGGGGTTTGAACCTGTGACCCCCTGATCCGAACACTAAGGCTCTATCCACTGGCTCTATTCTTTGCGCCACACACCTATATGCCTGTAAGCCGTGTATAAAAGATTTGTATTGTAATGACAAACTTACAGTCACGTATGTATCAACCTACTATTCCACTAAGCTCTACATGCCCAAGCTTCCTTTATGTCTTTGTGTTGGTTTTACAGCCTGCAACTCCTCTTAACAAAAAAAAAAAAGTATTTATAGTTAAATATGTATTTAATAGCAAGGTCATTTTGTGTATCCCTTTTGCAGACACCAATGACGGCTCTGACAGAAACCAAGGATGGTATCCCTGAGGCTGGAGTCATTCGCTGTAATGAAAAGTTGTACTGCTCATCAGGGACAACTTGCTGCAAAGACACCAAAGGCAATTGGAGCTGCTGTCCCTTCCCACTGGTATGAATTGTCCATGACACATTAAAGCCATCAAAAAGTAATGGAGCTGTGATCTGAAGGGAACTATTATGCAAAAGTGTTAAGACAAATAGGAAAATGTAAGCTTTAAAACACACAACAACTTAATTATCAACATCATTTGAAAGTGCCTTTTTCCACACTATAAGCACCTAAAACTGATGCATCTGACATATGTTTGTTTTGTTCAGTAAATAAATGAGCTTATCCACTTTAGTGTGGCACTTTTCTAGTCAATATTACCATTTCCTAACATCCAGACCTTTTCTGTTTCAGGGCACATGTTGTAAAGATGGCAAGCATTGCTGTGAGTATGGCTTAAAGTGCTCCTCCACCTCCGTGTCATGTGAAGGAGGGTACGCTCACATCCCATCAGGACCCCGGGAACATGCCAAATCAACCGAGGACATGTTGTAAAAGTGTGTGCACTGTGATAGCTTTGCGATTGTCTTGATATATAGTGCTGGCCAAATCAAACAATGAATCATAAGACCTATGAAAATGAAGTAAATAATGTGCTTATATCCTCAAAAGATGACTTATCCATGGTGGCTGTTTTTCTTTTCGCAAGGGATGGCATATTTTTAATATCCAGTTTATCGAGACTTCTTGCAAAAGTTTCTATTCATTGCAGTGGTGTAGTAGGTCTATTGAGGATTTTTTATCTGAAGATGTCAATTGAGAAATAGAAAATCACGAATGATTTAATGCCAATCTCATTTTTTTTAGTGATCACTTTTTTATGTAACAGAAAATATAACATTTTATAAAGTTATTTTAATACAAATATGCCAATATGAGTGAATTTCATTTGTTCTCCTGCAGCCTGAAATCCTTGTGTCACTGGGCGATGGTACACTCACCCAGTGGTGTAAAATAACTAAGTAGATACTGTACTTAAGAACAATTTTAAGGGACTTCAATTTCTAGCTTCTTTGTACTTCAACCCCATTACAAAATCAGAGTTAGATCGTGTACTTTTCCTTTACTACATTATTTAATACCTTTAGTTTCTTTTCAGATTTGAATGAATGATTTTAGAAAAACAATCAACACTTAAAAAAGGACTTTAGTTACACCTAGAGTAAAACTCACAAGCTAACTCGCAGCATACAAAGTACTTAAAACACCTTTACCAGCTTTGATAACACTTTAATGCATACATTATTATAATCAGAACATATTATTCTGTGACCAATTTGCATAATGAGTACTTTTGCTGTTGGTACTTTAAGTATATTTAGATGCTAATAATTATGTACTTTTAATTGAGTAACATTTTGATTGCAGGACTTCTACTTGTAACAGAGTATTCATACACTCTGGTACTTCTACTATTATGTAAATGAATGATCTGAGTACTTCTCCGATCTCTGCACTACCACTACCAGTGTTTCCCCATACCAATAAGGATACATTTCCCAACTGTGTCGTTTGTCAAAGGGCTTTTACTTTGAAAGGAAACAAACGGAAGTGTCATTTACATTCCGGAAGACTCACTTTCCTTTGTTCCGGTGTGTATGGTTCCGCTTCGCTTCGATGGTGGAAAGATGATTGAAACCGAACTTGAAGTGTTTGTTTCCGAGCGGCTACATGCTGCTGCCTCTGAAATAATGGGTGTTTTTAAAAAGACGTTAAAGGGTTACGAGCAGCAGGCGGCCCGGCTCAAGGAGGAAAACCAGCGCAACCGTTCGCTGTTGGACATGATCCTTAAAGCTCAAAAAGGTTCGTCTGGTTGTATAATGGCGAATAATCTCTCCTCCTTCTCTTCTTCTTTGCTTTAATGGCGAGTCGCAACCACTTGGAGCATTATGGCCACCTACTGTTGACTTATTGAATCTTCAAGTTAAATCTTTGTCCTCACAGTGTTTTTGAGAAACTTGAAGATCAGTTTGTGAACTTCATTTCTTGAGTTACTTGCGAATATTGACTTGAAATCCATGTCCTTAATGTTATGTTGTTCCATTGCAGTTTTCAGAATGAGTCTTTGCCTAGTATATTCCGGGCAGCTACCAAAATACATGATTTATTGTCTCTGATTGTTGGCCACCATCACAATTGGAGAGACAGTAAGCGCATTTCGTGGCATCTGCAGGCAGTGGCAAGTAGCCTACTTCCGGCAACTGCCACAGAGGCCGCTACTCTGTGGTATCTGTGGCAAGTACTTCCGGCATATTCCACAGATGCCACAATTTGCCGAGGCATCTGCCGCTGCTCAACGAGTAAGAGAAGGTTTACTGTAGCTGCCACTCGCCTTCCGTGGCAAATGCTGCTATTTAAACCCGTATTTATCGTGTAAAATGTCGCTGTTTAGGCATGACTTTATCGAAATGATCTGTACACACAGGACTGATGATCTGTACACAGGGTTGGGTTGTAACGGAATACATGTAACGGCGTTACCAGTGTTTCCCCTAGGATGGAGTCATAGCAGCGGTGCTGCTAAGGCACGTGGGCCCAGCATAATGTGAGCGCGGAGCGTGTGGAATTTTTTCGTGTGTGCGCGTGCGAAGTGGGCCCCGCCAATTTGTTTCTATGTGTCAGCACAAGAAAGGCTCTTGAGGCCTAGTACCAGGGCCGGTTCTAGACAATTTGCTGCCCTAGGTGAGATTTTAGGCGACATTTTATGTGTAAAGAATAAATGAAAAATCTCTACAAAAGACAAATACACTTATTGACATAGGCTTCAAATCAAAATGGCTTCAAACATATTCAGTATTGTATGAACATGTTTGAATTGGAGGGTGGACGTCCCATCCTCTAGGGGGGTCTGGGGGTATGCCCCCCCGGGAAGATTTTCTTTTTTTTTAAACATTTTACAGTAAAATGCTTCAATCTGGTGCAATTTGAGCACACAATTACTAGAGACCTGATCTAGGGGGCACAACTCTAAAAACGCACATATGAAAAAGATCGGTTTACATTTTAATAATCAAATAAGTATGTGAACATAACCAATAACCTACCATAGCCAATAACAAATAAATGTAGCTTATTTTATTTTTGTTGTTCATTCATATCTTATTTTACATAGTTAACATTTATTTATTTATTTATTTATGCATATTTTTGTATCTCTCCAACTTTAAACGATATTTTTGGTTAACTGTCCTATAGTATACATTGGAATGATTTCAAACCTGTTTTTATTTATCCTAATAATTATAAAAGAGTGCCTTTGAAATATGTGTTTACATAATTTGTGGTCAAACTGAGATAACTTAGACTAAAATTAACTGTCAAAACACTCAGAGAGTCCTTTACCTCACTGAGCCTCTCAGTCTGACAGGAGAGCTCTCCTCCACCATGGTTGTAGAAACATCTACTTCTTATATCCATTAGCTGCAGCTACGCACCAGGATTCTACATAACAACAGCGCCGGTACAGGTGCCCTCTCCCTCTTCTCTCTCTGCCTTCTTCTCTCTCTCTCCTCTCTCTCTCTCTCCTCACTTGGTGGCTTGTGAGACTGCGGAGCGGCCTGATAAGCCAACAATCCCCCCACTTTCATCACTTACGAGCCCAACCGTACAGGCAAATTAAAACGTGTAACCGGCAGGTGAAAGGGTGTGTACATTTACTCCTACACTCCTTCACCTGAATCCGTCCTTCTACAGTCAAGGCCCGAACATTTTGGATGAGCGGCCAACGGTCCAAAAATCGCTTTTTTCCCCTCCCATAGCTGCCAGCGCAGCGCCCCAGGATCTGGCGCCCTACGGCGACCGCCTGTGTCGCCAGTAACACAAATACTACACTCCACAATAACCACACACCATCAAAAGATGAAAAAGGGTCGCCACCTTATTATTGTGATCTTTAAGAAGAAAAAAAAATAAAGAAGAAAATAAATATATATACATACGTTTTTTGGGTACCTGGCCCTCGCGCCCCGTAAGCAGCGGCGCTCATATTCAGCCCATGCGGCGGCTGGCCCACCCGCCACTATTTGTATCATACGGGGAAACCCTGGTACGTATCGTTACGTAATTCCGCGCATGTGTAGCGGAGCCCG
>NW_011341339.1:162829-186719 GCF_000735185.1 Notothenia coriiceps
GTGGGAACTTCACACTGGATTTCAAGCAACTTGGATTTTGCTCCTCTCCAGCCTTTCTCCAGACTCTGGCGCCTTGACTTCCAAATGAAATACAAAACTTGCTTTCGTCTGAAAAGAGGACTTTGGACCACTGTGCAACTGTCCAGTGCTTCTTTTCCTTAGCCCAGGTCAGACGCCTCTTCCGTTGTCTTGAGTTCAGAAGTGGCTTGACCATGGGAATACGGCTATTGTAGCCCATTTCCCGGACACGTCTGTGAACAGTGACTTTTGATACCTGGACTCCAGCTTCAGTCCACTGTCTTTGAAGCTCCCCCAAATTCTGGAAGCGACTCTTCTTCACAATGCTGTTAAGGCTGCGGTCATCTCTCTTGGTTGTGCAGCGTTTCCTGCCACATTTCCCCCTTCCAACAGACTTTTTGTGGATGTGCTTTGAAACTGCACTCTGTGAACAGCTTGCTCTTTGAGAAATTTCTTTTTGTGTCTTACCCTCCTGATGGAGGGTGTCAATGACGGTCCTCTGGACAGCAGTCAGATCAGCAGTCTTCCCCATACTTGTGATTTAGTTTACTGAACCAAGCTGAGTGTTTTTCAAGGCTCAGGAAACCCTTGCAGGTGTTTCGAGTTAATTAGACGATTCAAGTGATTCGTTGAACACCCTACTAGTATACTTTTTCATGATATTCTAATATTTAGAGATAGGATATTTGAGTTTTCTTAAGCTGTATGCCATAATCAGCAATATTAAAATAATAAAAGGCTTGCAATATTTCAGTTGATTTGTAATGAATCCAGAATGTATGACATTTTTGTTTTTTTTAATTGCATTACAGAAAATAAAGAACTTTATCACAATATTCTAATTTTCTGAGACAGTCCTGTACATGTCTTCCTTTAGTGTTACTGTCCCATAACTTTTGCCATTGTTGCTTGATTATAACTTTTGTAAATGATTTGACTTCTGCCCTACTGATAGTAATTCTCCTCTTTCTCTCTCTTCCTCTCTGTCATTTCAATATTCAGTTTTGCTATTAATGTACCAGGGACAGTATTACCAAAACCTCAAGTTATGAGAATATTATAAAAAGAACAAATTACAGTTCTTAAAATTAGGAAAATTGTAGAAATATCCATTAACCCTCACTCTGTGTTTGTGAGAGACTGTGTATGTCCTTGTATGAGTACAACGTGGAGGGTCTTGGTGGTTATGTACTGTATAGCTCCTACATTGGATCCTCCAAGCAATTCAAAGTTATTCAGAATCATCCAGTGGGTTTCAAGTTCATTAGTTTCGTAGGATAACAACGATAAGTCATTTATAGCCACTCTATGTTTCTCAAACGTGTTTTTTAAATATGTAATATAACTACTGCTCCTTCGCATCTGTTTTTCACTTTACTCTGCATTAGGTCGCCCCATGAAAAGCACCCCGGATGTTGTTGGTCCAGTTGCATCCTTTTCAAGTACTGTCAGCAAGGTCGAAAACATCCAATGCTCCAATAGTGGTAAGACTTAAGTCAAATCAGTTCATTAAGATTCTATGCGATACTTAAAAATGAATGAAGTTGTGTCTCTGACATTGACACCATTACTCACCCCAGTGTGATCAGTCATTACATTGTAAAACCTTACATAACTATTAAGTGCAACTTCCCTTTCAATAACTACAAAAAATTGTTTGCTCAAATGTCTCCTATGTCTAATACCACCCTCGAAGGGAAAATTGGCATTTCAGTCATTCTGAATGAGGCTTTTGATAGGATGTCTCAAACCTGAATACTTCTAATAAATAGCATACTATCTTGTAAAGTAACTATACATATATCTTCATTTGTTTTCCAGGCTTGCGGTGTGTCTTCTCTTCACGCAACGACTTACTAAAGCATGCAAGTGGTGGCAACTGTTCCTACTGCTTGAAGAGTGTTCCAGCCACTAAGACGCATTTGATAGAAAAACATTATCTAAATGCAGTCCATTTGACTGATAATGGCACTGGTACGTTTTATTTACATCAAAATTAAAGTACGATGATACTTTGTTCATTACAATGGGTCAACTTAGTTGAGCATATTCTGAAAAAAGCTAGCTGATAAAAGTGTTGAGTTATTTAAGTTACTAAGTACCTGTAGTAAGTTCAATATATTTTCTCTTCTCAGAATTTTTTTTGATCCCCTGTACGTGCAAAGATTTCAGCCAAGGCAGAAGTCACTGGCACTGCCCATGTTGCACGAGGATCATTAGCCGGAGAACCAACTTTCAGGTGCACATCTCTAAACAACCTGGTATGTATCGGTCCTTAAAATTCTCATGACCATGTTTTAAGTTTTGCTTTAAATAACTGCTGTGCCAACAATAATAATGACTAAGCCTCTTATGGCACATTTCCACTGCAGCGGGGTAGCCCCGTTTAAGCGTCCTCGCTCAGGCCTCGGGCTGCCTCGCTGGCCATCCGAGGCTGTGGCTCATTTCCATTACAGTTTAGGACCTGGGGTAGCAACGCAGTGTAGGCGGGGCGATCAGCTTTTTGGCTGGCTTTTTGGGCGGAGCGACGCTGGGTAAAACCAGCGCCGTATAGACTGAGAGTTATGTCATCTCCGTTCACTCCAATGGACCACTTTTTACAGCAATGGCGGATCGTGGAGCCTCTCAATCCTTCCCCGGAAGTTAGCGCCAAGGCTAGCAGTAGTCTGTAGAGTTGCAGCATAATAGACCGTTCGTGACGGACTTTTTAAAGGGAGGAAGAAGTTTTAAAGATTTATATTGCGGATATTATCAGTACATCTGATTCAAATTAACATGTGCATTAAAGGATGTCAGTGGATTATCCCTAAATTAGTAGATTTAGGGAACGTTTACAGATAANTTTCTTGGTGTGTGGCTTGTTATCACAGCAAGAAGGAAAGTAAATATTTGAATTTCAAGCACCAGTAAGTACTGCCCCATAATAAGAACATTTGAGGAAATATCAGATCATGATAAGAAAATCTTTCTAATAAATTAAGCGAATATCAAAGCTAACTATAAACATAAATACTAAAGTGTAAAACAACGCAAAACTATATTCATAAATCAATCTTGTGACAATTCTCTCTGACCAATCAGCAGTCGAGAGTGTTGACGTCACTAGTTCAGCCCTGGCCCTGGCCTGATAGAACCACGATTTTATGGGGCCGGAAAAAGAGGGAAAAAGTACCCGCTAGCCGGTGCTACACTATATGGAAAGGCCACCAAACACTGGCCTGGCCGCTTGAGGACGATTAAGGACGCTTAAGGACGCTTAAACGGGGCTACCCGCTGAAGTGGAAATGCGCCATGAGTGACTATAATATCTCTCTACGTTTCAGGGTATGCAATACTGCAGAAAAGCCAAGATGCAGGTTAGTTTGCAATATGTCTGATGCCCCCCAGTTGTTCTTAAATAATTAATTACTACCCATCTCCATTTCTGAACAATGCTGTAAACATGGTTATGTTGTTAGTTGTTATATTCCATGCACCAAATAAAAAAAAACAGCACCTGCATAGCTATGAATTCATATTTGTCAAAATAAGGCCTTAGAGTGTTAATGTTTTCATTCACTGAGCATCAGAAATAAATCGTTTGATGGTGTATTGACTGCAAGAATTATGCAGTCTATCAATGTTATTAAATACATGTATCTGTCTTTCCTCATAAGTCATAGATAGGCCCAATGTCTCTGCCTTTGAGGAGGTCCCCCTGACTCTTGGATCTTGTAGTGAAAAGGGCCAACAAGGTAGAAGAGCTTTGCATGCATATCTTCACGTTCACTGCATGTACAGACTTGTGATAGAAACAACTGAATGTGTTTGTTCTTTATTCCCAGTGCGTCACCCCAAGTGCCAGGACTCAGCGCAGATCGAAGGGAAGCAAATGCAACAAAGTAACAGTATATTGAGCTTTGTGGCAGATCATGCCTCTTTAATTGTTTGTTCTAACAGTTGTACTCAAGATCTCAGCAAAACATTGAACACTGTGGAAAGTGGCAAAGCAAAACCCCTTCCTAATTCTTCAAATCAACCTCTGGAAACGCAGCCTGATGGTGGGGATGGTGGAATATTGCAGCCAGCTAGGGAATCTCAGCACCACAAACTTTGTTCTAGTGTAAAGTCATCCAACACCAAGAGGAATATGCAAGTGAAAAGACATTTTAGTTTAAAGATTAATAAGTCAACCAAACTATCTGTCAGTCAAAATCCCAAAGGTCCTCATATATGTAAAGCATGTAGAAAGACTTTCCATTACATGTACAAGCTGAAGGCACACACACAAACACACGCACTGGATAAAACCAAGATTTGTGGAATCTGTGGAAAACATTTGGAGTCTAAAGAGAGTTTCGTCAAGCACCTTCACAGCCACACAAAGAGAAACAGAAGTGGTGTATGTGGGGCAAAAGGCATAGCAGATTTCACAGACCAAGGGGTCTAAATATCAAGTCTCCAACCAACAAACAAAAACTTCTGTGATCCTTGTTTTAGATAAGTGTACTTATGGGAAAACCAATTGAGTTCTAGTGCTGTCCAAAATATCTTACGCCAGATTTTCATGTAAGACTGCAATTTTGGTTATGGGAAATTAATGAAAGAGTCTACAGCAAAGTTTGGTTAAAACGTCAATGGCAATGCTGGTCATGTGGGGACTTCACATTTCTGTTTAATGAACTGTCCTCCCAGCCAATCAGTGAGTGTATGGGCTGGCCGTAGTTTTTTACTGATGAGTGCAGTTGGTTGACTGCTGTGTTTTGATCCCAACTTGCACATTTTGTCATATCTGTCCAATAAAGTGGTGAGTGTGTCCATGGCAGAAAGGAAGGGGGCGGGGGGAATGACTTGAGTTCCAGTGCTGTGCAAAATCTCAAATGTGTTTTGTATATAATTGTTTTCCCATACAGTTTTGTAGACCTGAATAAAAAATATTCAAAGTCAAATCTATTCCTTATGCATTTTTTTCTCCAAATTCCTCAGTTCGAAAGTTAGAGGCTATTTGGTGCCAACAAAAACTCTAAACGTTAAGAATTATTGTGGAAGTATGAGAGAGTTGAAAAGTGTTTCTGTTGAGTTTGTTCTTCTCAAGCCAGATTTTCATGGAATCCCCAAGGCTATTATTGTCATTTTTGTTATAAGGGCGAGACTACAGCAGAGTTTGCTTAAAATGTCAATGGCAATGCTGGTCATGTATGGGCTTAACACTACTTTTGAATGGACTGTCCTCCCAGCCAATCAGTGAGTTTATGAGTGTTTTACTGAGGAGTGCAGTTGGTTGACTGCTGTGTTTTGATCCCAACTTGCCAGTTTTGTCATATCTGACCCATGATGTGGTGATTGTGTCCACGGCAGGAAGGAAGAGGGGGGGAAGCCGCACGGTTTGGCTCCGGAGTCTCCTTTATTCAGTTTCTCCCGGTTTAATGTACAGTAACTCCCCGGGAGAGTCACTGCCTCCCTTTGGATTTACTCTGGGGAATATGGCTGTGTTGAAGATACAAGACCAGGTAACGTCATATTACTAGCTCACATGTTACGTTAATTACTAGCTGGTCACTTTTTGTAAACAGATTACTACTTGTGCGAGTGTTTATGTGTAGTCAACACCATGTCGTAATGACTGTTCATTTGAGTTTAACTTTATTAACATTAATCAACGACGTGTATTCATGGTGACTTAGACCAGTTGTATACATGGCATTTTAAATATATAGGTTTAACGGCTAATGTTGCTAACGTTCTTTAAGTTGCTAACTCCACTGACATATTAGCTTAATAGCTAACGGTAACCACTTACATACAACAAGTTAACGTAAGAACTTGGCTAATTTCGTGTAACATGTTACCTTACGTTTATTTATTACGGTTTAAACTACTACTATTGTTAGAAATCAATGATAACGCGGTCGTTTTTCAGTTTTCCCCGGTGCTTTTAACTGTTGGCTTATTGTTGCTGTTTCTAGAGATGGACTAACACAGCTGGGTAGCTACCAGGTTATCAGGGTGGCTAACTCCCTTGCTAATGCTAGTTAGCAACTTGTGTTATGGCAACCCGTAGGCAGATGTGGGAGAAGTACTCAGAATACTCTGTTGCAAGTACAAGTCCTGTAATCAAAAATGTTACTCAAAGAAAAGCACAAAGTATGTGCATTAAAATATACTTAAAGTACCAAAAGTAAAAGTACTCATTATGCAAACTGGCCCATTTCATAATAATATATTATATGTGAGTATACTTATTGGTGCATTCGTGTGTTAATCAAAGCTTGTTAAGGTGCAGCTAATTTGCATTATGTTGTATGCTAGATTGAGAATGTGCAACTTTAAGTCTTATTTAAGGGTTGTTTATATTTCACATTATTAATCCAAATTTGCAAAAGTACACTATTCACCTCTGAATGGTAATCGTGTAGAAGTGCAAGCAAACACTTTTAATTCTCAAGTAAAGTACAAGTCCCTCAAAAGTTTACTTAAGTACAATACTTGAGTAAATCTACTTAGTTACTTTACACCACTGGAAACCTATTATCACCATTTAGATTGCATAGTACCGATTTAACTGTCTGATTTCCAGCGAGTTTGCTTTGTCAGCTGTCTGTTTCAGCTCCTTGCACATGTTGTCAGGGGCAGCTGTTGGCAGTCACCTGTTGCTGGAGATAAGAAAGGCTGTCGGACTGAAATAGCAGCTGGTGCTAATTTCAACCATAGACTGGTTTCAGCGTCTCCAGCTGCGGTCATGAATTAGACATTTTCCACAAGCTTAAATCAGTTGTTATAAACACCGCTGGGACATTAATGCAGTTAAGACATGGCAGTGGGCATATGAACCAGTAGAGAAATAAACATTTTGTTTTGGTCACACAAGTCAATTTATGCTCAAATAACATGCTTACTACTACTTACGACTAAATATTTAGTCTTGTAAGCTGTGACAGGCATTTGTCATTATTTATTAAACTGTACACTGTTTTATTACGTTTTAAACAAAATTATCCATCAATATATATATAATAATAATAATAATAATAATTAGATAATAAAACATGGAAACAACTTCAAGCTTTTAGTCGAAGTTCATAGTCAAACCAGTGCTTTGGTTGGAGATCCTGTTATTTGTTTGTTTGTTATTGGCCTGAATGTTTAGCTTACAGTAAAACATTGTTTTATAAATCTGGGAAATAAGAGTTGGTTGAAAATATGAACTTCAGTCAAAATGTGTCAACGATGGTGCAGCTCTGTCCTGGGCTGACCAATCTTCCGGACATGCAAGCAAAAGACGGAAGAGTATGCGATGAGATCACCCTCGCTATTCTCCATTGTTCTCTGTTGACAGAGAACTAGGCTAAAGGACACATGTAGTCCCACTTGGAGGGACAGGAGCGAGGGTAACCTTTAGCAAAGGCTTGTGTTTGTCCTCTAGAGGGCGTCCTGTAGCTTTGGAACATGCACAGTATCAAGCTATGGTCCTGCCTGAGAGAGAGATGGTAGAGACTAGATATAAAACAACAACCATTGATGTCACATCCTGGGATAGAATCATATAAAAGGCATCTTTAAAAAGAATAGTTTTGAAAATGCTTTTATTATAACCAATGGGAAAACAGTCTTTTTTCTTTTTTACCTGTACTGTTTTTTATTCAAATATTAAGCGTCAGAAAACTTTGCCTGTCTTCAATTAATCAAAAAACAAATGACTTACTATTTAAGATCTGTCTTTGGTATTTTGAATTGCTAATATACTACACTAAGCAATATCCTTTATCTTTAGATTCCATATAGTAGTATAGTAATAAAGTAATAGAAAATAAACTATAAATAAAATATGTGTATGACTGAAAAGTTAAGAGTTAAGAGAAACATGAATTGTTTTTTCACAGTCTGATATGAATATTTCTTTTGTGTCAGGCTATTATGGTGCATTCAAATTGAGTTATATCATTTCAGAACCACATAATGTGAATGACTCATCAACCGTTGGCCGTTCAGTCGGAGCATTTAATGAAGAGCATGCGGTGGTGTGCATACCATACAAGTTTGGTCAGGACAACAAAGCTTTAGTACAGATACCCCTCTCTTGATTTTAAAAGCTTTTAAATCTCTAGATTTTCACATCGGCACTCTTGCAGTCTTTGGCTAGTACACACGCACGCACGCACGCACGCACGCACGCACTGCGTATATGCTGGCCTTTGTGTTTGGGGACTGGGATTATATTACACACAGTGCACCCTGGCTCAGGGACAGATCAGAGGTCAGTGAAAGCTGCATACTCTCTTGCGTACACATGCACATTGCCACGTTCAGGTTGGGTATCTCTCTCACATGACGTAAAGCTCAGGGGTTGCATTTTCATTGTATTTGTGGTTATGTGTGATAATAATGCATTCTCTTGTTGCGGTGAGATCCGGTTCACCTTGTGTGTGTTTTCCCACTGACTCCCTGCTGTAGGAGCACCAGCTCAGCATTAATGTAACAGAAATATCACACAATGGATTTGTCACTTCTTGTTGCCATGCTGTCACGCTGTTCTGTTTAGGGATGCTCAGTTTGTCTTGATCACTTTGTACTTCATTTAAACGTTTACATCCTGGCCTGTTCCACATGTTAGCCTTGCTTGATCCCGCTCTTCAGTTATGATTACAACTTTAAACACACGTAAATACACACACATCTCACACAAGTTGCTCATTTCTGTTTAGGAAATGATAACCAACTGCTCTATAAACATCTGCGGGCTACGTTCCTGCAACTATCCCCAGTGCAGGATAGACAAAAACATTGGTTGTTTGTTAAACTTTATGTTCTTCTTTCCCCAAACATCTTTTCTTTGTGCCTTTGAGGCAGATCTAGAATGTCAACTCAGTGGCTGCTGTAGGAGCAGAACGATTGTAAGACTGTGTTTCCTATTATGTTTATAAATGGTAAGCCCATTAGACTCCGAATTTCGCCCTGCAGAAAGGCTCCATCCCACTGAATGGCTCCCTCTCATTCGCCCTTGGTTGCACTGTCCCTCCCTCCCTCCACATTTAATGGGGTTGTGTGGCTTGGCAAGATTGCTCTTTTTAGGATCTGAGTTGAATATGAAGGAGACTGAAACATGCACGTACAGACTGGTCTTGTTAGCTACCCTCGCATATTTTGGCAAAGCCAGTTTGTTCCAGATTTATAATGAGGGGAGATGGGGACTTTTGATGCCATGCCACCAAAGAAGACACTAGAACACACATCTTCTCTGCTATCCTCTTCTACTTTTAGAAAGAAAGGCAGCTTCTATTTTTGCACCAACTTCATGAAGAAGCAGACCACTAACCACGAACATTTAATTAAGCACAATCTCAAAACAAAGCTGTTGTGCACATGGTTTAGTTTAGCTTTGTGGGTTAGAACTTTCTATATTGGCCATTGAGTAGAATATAGACCTTCAGTTCTTCGCAGTATGTATGTCATGTACAATAGCAAATATCAGAGCCTTATTGAGTGAATGAACTCCTAAACATACAAAAACAAGGATCAGAAGATCTCAATGCAAAGGTAAACATTGAGCTATCCAGGCGGATTGTAGCTCCTGGAGGCAGCAGGGCTTTCAAAAAGGAATCAATAGTGCTGCATCATCATTCTCTGACGTAGCATCTTCACTCCACCTACACTTTTATTATTTCACTTTAATGAAGTCAGCGGGAAGTCGTAGAACAGCCCTGACCATTTCACCTGATAACACGCAATAAACCAGAGTCCAGTTTTTCTCGTTTCTCCTGCCACTCATTCTCCTCTTTTATCTCTTGGATCTATGACTTCCTCTTAATCTCTGGACATTTACATTCTCTATTTGTATAGTTTTTTGTTCATAGTTTATTTCCTGTAACCAGTTTGCCCCTGATTCTGTCCCTTGCCCCCTTTGTCCTTTGCTCCATTCATCTTCAGGTTTCTGTGTGTTTTGTAGTGCACTACCTGCCTACAGTTATTCCATCCTTCTCTCTTCTTCTATTCATACTCTCCTCCCTATTCCATTCATTTCTCTCTCCCTCTCCCTCTCTATCCCCTCCCCCTCCTCTCCCTCTCTCTGTCTCCTCATTTGAAAGAGCTGGCTTCAGCAGTCTGCCTGAAACGAGCGACTCATACCCACACATGCATTGGCTGCTGCGGCCCCCGTCCACGCTGATCACAGGGTCTCTGTGTGTGTCCGCATCTGACGTGTGTGTGTGTGTGTGTTCCTGGCTGCAGCACAGCAGTGAGGATATGTAGCTTCCTCTGCGCTGCTAGGCAGCCCAAGCTCATTCTGCCGCATGCCGCTTACCGCCACCATTACGTAGAGGAATTCCCTGCTGTCTCTGCTACTGCCGCTCACACAGAGTGAGTGTTGGCTGGAAAGAGGAGGACAAGACAGAGGAGACATGCATCAAAGCAACACTGGCTGATGGAGGACAGAGCTGGATTTCATATTGGATTTTACATGAAGATGTGCAGTGTTTGGTTACAAGGGAATCTCTCTGTTTATGGGATTGATTGCTGACCTTTGTGCACCTGAATTGCGCTCGGATGTAAAAGAGAACACGGTGTATTTATGTCTGTGTGTGAGAGAGAGAGTGTGTGAGTGATTGTGTCGGTGTTTGTTCCTGATGCGGTCAGAGCGGGCTAGTCGTGTGTGTATCGTGGTGCTGGAGGAGGTGGAGGAGGATGAGACCTCCTCTTCACCCCCACCTCCCCGGCCCAAATCATCCCCAGAACGCAGATCCCATCATGCCTCTCGAAGGGCAGCCGCTCAGGAGGACAAGGTGAGGCGGGTCCTTCGGTCCAGTTATTCATTGGTTGAATCAGAGTTGGCTCAGTCTGCGAGCCATTTTTAAGGTTTATATACAGTTTATTTTTTGCGAATGACAACACTCGGCTAGGTTTTCAACTAACCAAAGCACTTATCCTACCTGGACTGAAGTTCAGACCTGCGCTGAAGTATGTATGAAGTCCCATTGTATTCAAATACAAAGCACAGCCAACACTTGTCATCCTGGGCTAAATATAGCATCAAACACAATCACCAATATAGCCTGCCATGTGAGATGACTGCTGGTTTGTATAGATTATCTAGGCCTAAGCCTTTGTAGTGTCCACTGGTGGCTTATAAAGGGCGAGCATTCAATTTAAAAATTGTATTGAGGCTTTTCATCGTATGAAAGCTGTTCTTTGAAGTTCACACTGACAAAGGAAGCCAGACAGGAGGATAAGCCGGCCCTGATGACAGTTTGTGCTCTTAGTCCAAGTTTACCTTCCTGGATCCGTGACATGTGCAGTAGTCATCAGTGTAATAGGCATGAGACGGATGCCGACATGCCTGACAGCCCCACTTATTTTTAGTTGGGACGAAATGAGAGAGGGATGGGGAAAACTGAGAGTTAGGAGCATATCGGCATCATAGTACACATAGTACTGAAAGGTTCAACTTGGCAGCCATTGCTGTATGACACTGTTTAAATGTGACAAATAATATCACGCGGCCCACAGTACTTGAAAGACTGCAAATGAGGAAATGGCAGGGCAATATATTGTCATTTAGAAAGGGTTTCCATACGTCCCCTACGTTCTTATGGTTTGTATTTTTGTATTCTCAATAACATGCAGCATAAAGAAAAGCACTGCTCGCAGTAAATTGCGTATGCTCAATCGTATTTCCTTGTTAAAATCCTCAAATGAATTACTTATCCAAACATATTGAAAATGTTTGACACAGATATCGGATAATAAAAGTTAGGAGAGTGCAGTGTTATTACATTTGTAGCTGAGATCTTAGTGACATATTGTGACCTTAATTCCTTATCACAGAAACTAGCATGTTATAGTGGTGAAGTTTTAATATATTGTAAATGCAAACTTCAGCGGTGTGCTGTATTCAACATGTTTTCATAGTTTAAAGGGTTCTATGTAACAAAGTCAAAGTTTATACGTTTTTAAATTGTGGGCCAAAGTTGTGTCATAAATGTTTCACTTTCATTTGTAACCTCAAGTTTAAGCTTCCATTTTTTTATCTAAGATCAAATTAAAGTTACACAAGGACAGTAAATGAATCACAAATATAAAACATCACAACTGTACATTTCAAATCATGAGCGTAGCATGGCATTGTTTCCTTAGCTTAAATCTGAATGGTCTTCTGTTGACCATCGGTACCTCTTAAAGGTTTATGATGACTGCTCTGTAAACTAATCCCACTCAGTGTCAGGCACCACGCTCTCTTGCTTGTGCCAACATTTACACACACGGATGTACTTTAATGAAATAGTATGAGAGGTTTTCCCTGTGTGTATAATGCGTCCTTTATTTGCAGCTTCTTCCTCCTGGGAAAAAGTATGTCTGTATAACTTGTTTAGTTTGTTTATCTCCACTGCTGTTTACATTCTTATCAGATAGCCTTGCATCACATCAGTCAGAATAAGGTTTATTGCCTCATAAGTTTACACATACAACACATTTGCTTTGATGTGTAATGGTGCCCACAGAAACACAGTATGAGGAAATAAATAGAAAAAAAGAGCAAATATAGAACTATTATAGAATTAAAAATGAAGTCATTATAAATTGATCAAATGAGTACAATTAGAATATGACAATTGACTTGATATGTGCTATGTATCATGGCAAGAGGGTTCAGCTTTAACCCTTCACAGACATTGTGTGTGTGTGTGTGTGTGTGTGTGTGTGTGTGTGTGTGTGTGTGTGTGTGTGTGTGTGTGTGTGATATATGCTGCAGCTGCTACTGTCATAAACAAATAGGTGATGTACAGCCATTTTGTGACCTATGTCTCTCCAGCAGCTCAGGATTATAGGGTCTGTGTCTTAGTCCCTCCCATTTGTAACTCTCATAACTCTCACTGATAACACGGTTGTCAGCATAGAAAATGACTGCCTTGCAAATGGAGTACATAGTAGTAGTTACATCAGCGTTAACATGTGCTCCCCTTGCCTCTAGACGTCGCTGTTAAGAGCCATCTTCAACGTGGACACAGATGAAGTTCGCTCCCTCATATTCAAGAAAGAGGATGTCAACATTCAGGTAAGTCACTTTCTTCTTCCCTGATTTGTATCCAAATGTTAATGCTTTTGTTTCCCCTGTGTATTTGCTTTCCCCCCCCTTGCTTCACATACACACACCATGACTTATATCAGACCCCCAGGAGAGCAGCAGTAAGCTAGCTGGCTCCGATTGATCGATTGACCCAGAGTGCCTTCTGGCTGCTTACCCATTTCATATAGCTGTCAATCAAGGCAGGGCACCTCCTTTTCCTTTTGCTTAAGGTCGTAACCTCAACCTGATTCCTCCCATTGTTTGGTTTTTCTGTCAATAATCTTTCAGAATGTATTTCCTCAGTTTACACCTTGTGTTTTCATAGTTTTTCTCTCTGTCCATCTGTCATTCTATAGTGCTGGGCTCATCACACTGAATCTCTTTGAGTCAGCATTATTGGCCCAGACCTTTTACAGTCACATGACATTTGTTTATAGGCTAGCCCCACTCTGTTGATTGCTCCCTACTGCACTGAAAGAAAGAGAGATGGGGTGCGGCGGCTTTGTGTATCGATGGAGAAACTGATGGAGCCAAGTAAAGAGGACAAGTGATCACAGGATGGACATGTGTCCCCTGTGGCTGTAGTCTCATGTTTCCTGTGGTCACTCTGCAGCAGTGTGATCTATCTGAAGATTCTGTTTGTGGCATGCTTCATCATGATGTGTGAGCAAGGCGAGGCCGCGTGTGAAAAGGAGATATTATTAACATGCTTGAATTTATTTTCTGTATTTTGGGATCAGGACAACGAGAAGAGGACGCCTCTGCACGCTGCAGCCTACCTGGGAGACACTGAGATTATTGAGCTGCTCATCCTTTCAGGTAAACACTAAAGCCCAGCTTTGAATCCATTCAGCCATCCATTCGATTCAATTTCCACCTCAAATCTTTAAACCTATAGTATCAATAGCTTGCTCATCCCGAGGTGCATCCACCTGGTCCTGTTTTTGCTTCTATCCATCTATAAGAGTGCTCCAAAATGCACTTATGTGTAGTCATTCCTTTGCATATTTAAACTCTCTTTTATTAATAATACTCACACAGCGTTAGTCTGCAAATCAAATATTTGAATTGTAAAAAAAACATTTTAGGGTCTGACTATTTTAAGTTTCACCGATTACCTGTCAGCACCTTAGAGTGATTAAATGTTGTATGTAAATGTTTATGGCCCAGGAAATGTTTTAAACCAAAGTATTGTCTGCCCTATTTTAAAATTTGAACCAGGTCAAACTAAGCTGGAAACAAATGTATCGTCATTTTTCCATTTCACAAGGTATGAGTTTTAATACCAAATATCCCACCATGCGTTCCTTAAAGCCACTGCTTGTCCCTCACCTCTCTCTACCCCACATGTTTCTCGCTGTCTCCTCTTAGGCTGTCACCCTCTCTTGGTGATTTATAAATCATTTGATAGGGTAGATGTTGGCTTGGCTCTCTGTTAGGTCAGTTGTGCACGTCAGGAAGTGGGTCCAACCTTTATACAAGCTAGTGTGTACGCTTGTGTGTGTGTGTGTTCACTGTTTCCCAATAATGTGGAGAGAGAGTAACAGGTGCAGCAACCTCAGAGCTATTTGAACCCCCAAGCTGTGCCAAAGAGCGTCATGGAGATGTTATATCTGCCAGTCACCGTTGCCTTAAAACACCCCCTTCCCATAAGTCACTTGAAAAATGATTAAACCTTGTTACCGTGTTTGCCTTGGCTGTGTCCGGTATTGTTGACACATCTTAACCATCTCTCTCTCTCCCTCAATCTCTCTTCTTCATTCCCCTCCTCTCGTCTAGGGGCCAGAGTTAATGCCAAAGATAACAAGTGGTTGACTCCTCTTCATCGAGCTGTCGCCTCTTGTAGCGAGGTAACAAATTACACAAACAAACGTGCTAATGTGTGCTGTAGTAAGTCCACTAATCATGTGACTATGTTTGTTTCACAATGAGGTTATCACAGCTTTTCTCTTTTGATACTGAGGGGGATATCCACTGACATGACCACTGTAACAAAAATGCAGGAATGACTTCTGCTTTCATTTCACTGAAACCACTGTGGTGGCAGAAAACACTGTTTAGTGTAGCAACTGGCAGACCAGATAGAATATCTTTATAATAACTAGAAATTAGAATTAGATATACTTTATTTATCCTTTTTTTTGTCACAGCAGCACCATGTAAACAGGCATAACACGAGATAAACTATAATAATGATAATAATAAAATAAAATAAAAGATAAGAATGAACAGTATACATATGTACATATAATTATATCAACAGAGTAAAGATGTCTTGTTCACCTATTCTGCTTGGTGCCAGGCAACATGCCCAAACAGCCAGAGCCCCTTCCTCTTGCTCTCCTTTTCAGTGCTATTGTCGGCATGGAAGCCCCCTAAGAATAGCAAAGACTTTTATGTCCACCTGCGCACACTGGCATGTACTCCGTCAGTGCACTGAGGCATAGTGGAACAAAATAATCCCTCTGTCTGCAAGCTCTGACGCACGCTCACTCTTTCTTACCCAGAATGCAGTGGCCATGCTGCTGAAGCACAGTGCGGATGTAAACGGCCGAGACAAGAACTGGCAGACGCCGCTCCATGTTGCCGCGAGCAACAAGGCAGTGCGCTGCGCCGAGGCTTTGGTCCCGCTGCTTAGCAACGTCAACGTGTCTGACCGGGCGGGACGCACCGCCCTGCACCACGCGGCCTTCAGTGGACATGTGGAGGTGGGTCTCCTGTCAACACACAGACAGACACACACATATTCCTGTCAGCACCTGGTTCATTTGAGTTTGTGTGATTAGATGGTGAAGTTGCTGCTGTCTAGAGGAGCCAACATCAATGCATTCGACAAGAAGGACAGGAGGGCCATCCACTGGGCAGCCTACATGGGTGAGACCTCGAAGTTCAGCTTTAAGTTCAAAGTTCATACCTTTGTTCAGACAAGATAGAGACTCTATCAAAACCTATGTAGATGTTATTTATATGGCCCTTTTTCCTAAGACCCTTGAAGCTAAAATGGAAAGAACCAAAAAGAAATGTATAGATGAAAAAATGTATAGCTACTGAGGAGGGGACCCTCTCCCAGGATGTAGAGCTATACATCAAATGTCTTGTTTACAGAATAAACGAAAAAATAAAATGACAAAATAGACAAGCCATATGAAAAATAGATCCAGGAGCATGTTTAAAAGATTCCATGTGCTTCCATGTCCCTAGTTTTCCCCTCCCTAAATAGTACATAGTGAAATGAACAGGTCTCGAGTTAAATGTGCCTCATATCATCCCCCCCCCCCCCTCTCGTCTCTGTTTCAGGTCACCTGGAGGTGGTGAAGTTGTTGGTGGCCAGTGGAGCAGAGGTGGACTGCAAGGACAAAAAAGCATACACTCCGCTCCATGCAGCCGCCTCCAGTGGCATGAGCAGCACCGTGCACTACCTGCTGAGCCTGGGGGTCCACGTCAGTACACACACACACATCTGCATCAGCAATGACCTGCAAAATGACCTTTTGTTTAACTAGTGTTACCTTCACTTCTTAAAGAAAATGTAGTTTTTCTCACATTCAGTCACATGATCACTTCTTAAGATAAGATGTACTTTATTGATGCCAATTTGGAAAATGTTTTCTTGCCAAACATATGCAATAAAAAAGATATGTTACTTAAATGTATCTAGACTTACTCCCTGTTTACGGAGCCATGTGACGAAAACACAACTTTCTTTAAAAATTCAAGGCAACCCGGGAGTAGTAACTAATGAATACACAGATCATAAATGTGTAGGGGTTGCTTTGATTTGTGACATGACGCTTTAACAAATCTGAATCTTTAACCGTAGATATACAAGCTATTTTTAATACGGTGTCAATATCAGTTAGTCAAGTTAATCAAACGCTTAACATTGATTCTCTTCTTGCGTAGGTCAACGAGATAAACGGCTACGGCAACACTCCGCTCCATTTAGCCTGTTACAATGGACAGGATGTGGTGGTCAGTGAGCTCATTGAGGCAGGGGCCAACGTCAACCAGGTGTGTGTGTGTGTGTGTGTGTGTGTGTGTGTGTGTGTGTGTGTGTGTGTGTGTGTGTGTGTGTGTGTGTCTCCCTGTGGAAGTTGGTATGTGTTTGGTGATAGTGTGTTTTTTTAATTGTGTTGTTTTGGTACCTCTCTTTAGGTAAATGAGAGGGGGTTTTCTGCCCTCCACTTTGCCTCCTCCTCACGTCAGGGGGCGCTCTGTCAGGAGCTGCTGTTGGCCCACGGAGCTCACATCAACATGAGGGTATTTGCTTTATATTGATACAGTTGGAAGTGTCTAAAGCAGCCTGTTGCCTCGTGTCTACGCTGCCGAGAGTCCAGTTGAAAGTTGAAATGACAGTGTTGCTAACACTTTGGTAGCGGTGATGAAAACTGATATTAGATTCCCACAGCCTCAAGATGCAAGGCCATATGGAGGATGACAGGGGGAGGGGGTGGCTCCCTGAGGCTGCAAGCTGCTCAGGGAATAAGTGTGTGTGGGTGTGTGTTTGATCCATGAGGGGAACACAAATAGCTTGTGTTCATGCTAAGATCTCGAACACTACAGGGTAAGAGCTGAGTCATCTTCCCACACTGGCACTTAAATGTCTCTCATCTACATGCACCACAGACACACTTTATTTACTTCTTTCGAGTCCCTTTATTATCCGCTATGAGAAACTTGATTTGAAACAAATAAACAAATATTCAGAACACAATTATAAACAATACAACAAGACGATCTGTCAAATCTTTTAACAGGGAACAAGGGAGTTTTAACTCTTTCTCTCTTAAAAGGGGTCACTTGAATCTATAGTTTTCGGGAAGACTTTCTACAGATAATCATTATCTTTGTCTCTCTTTGCTTGTCTCCATCTGTGCAGAGTAAGGACGATAAGACTCCCCTCCACATGGCAGCTACCCATGGAAGGTTCTCCTGCTCTCAGGCCCTCATTCAAAATGGTGAGAGCCCCTACAGTCTGCTTCATGCCCGAGTGTTTAAATAGAATTGTATAGATATACCCTTTTATTTATTTGTGTATAGGAGCTGAGATTGATTGCGAGGACAGGAGCAGAAACACTGCCCTTCACATCTCTGCCCGCTACGGCCATGAGCTCATCATCACAGCACTCATCAAACACGGAGCAGACATCGCCAAGTTAGTAACAAATGACATGTACCGTAATTTTCGGACTATAAGCCGCGCCTTTTCCCCCATTTTTCGACGCTGCGGCTAATATAACGGTGCGGCTAATCTATGGATTTTTACAGCTAACGGCCACCACCTTTAACTCTATGGGCTCTATGGCCGGTCCGCGGACCCCCACCTTTAAGCGGCGGGTTCCAGCAGGAAAAGCTGGAGGCCGGAAAAGAGTGAGACAGGTAGCGCGCAAAAGTAAAAGTGGAACCGAGAGTGGTACGAGAGACAGAACGAGAGCAAGACAGACAGACATTACGAGAGCGAGACAGTTTGTCCCCGTACCACTGGTTGAAAACCGCTGCTGTAGATCACTGCCGGTACGTGCGCTGGGAGCGCACCGTTTAAGTTTGAAAGTTGAAAAGTTTGTGTGTCTGAAACGCTATGTGATACAGTACAGTTTACACAGCACAGTACATGTTCTGTAGCTACTATTGCACTAAATGGTAACACTTGAATACGTTATGCAAATATGCAACTTGTTTGTTGAAATGTTAATAAATGGGAGCTTCCTCAAACAGCCATCTCTTTCCCGACAATCCCCTCTGTGCACGAACCCTTACATATGGTAATTAAACATTAAAACACCTGCGGCTTATAGTCCAGTGCGGCTTATATATGTACACATCATTCAATTTAGAGGCTGAGAGGAGCAAGACGAGAACCACGAGCGTGTCGTCGCACAGTTTCGCAAGGAGGAGGCAGGGGACCGTGGCGAGAGAAGGCGTCGACCGAATTCCTTACACAACGACCAACCCGTAATTTTACCAGTCTTAATAACAAACTCTTCTATCTGAAGGAACCAAGAATAATACGGATGTATTATGATCGTACGTAACTTATAAACACTTGGTGTTGGTGAGCAATATTTTTGTTAAGATGTAAACATTTACAGTTTCTTAAAGGAATTTTCGTTGTGAACGAAAGGACGAGTTATTTGCATTATTTCCGAATAGGCGACGGTTACGGGACTCTCGAGTCGGTAACAGATATTTTAGCAAGATAAATCTTATTTGAAACCGAATGTACAAGGGAAATCAATAGTCAGTCGATATATAGCTCTGTTTATAAACATTCAAATAAGAGTAGACGAACGGCTCGTCTTTATCCTCTTACTACTCGATTTATTTTGACAGAAGGGACAGAACTTATGTTGTCGGAGGTGTCAACAAAAATAACATCGAAATGAATCGGAACAAAGTGTCTTAGTTGACAGGTGTTAAATTGTCGGATAAAAAAAAACAAAAAAACAAAAAAAAACACTCAACTTCCGTCAATTAGGTCGTACCATTCCCGACTGCGAGACTGTACGAATCAGTGTAGTCACTAAACTCCGGTATGTACTCAGACATCAACGACCCTCTCAGAGACCTTGATACTCGTTGTGACTCGTCGTCGTCGTCGTCGTCTACTGGAGTCGTCCACAACGTTATATTACTACTTTTTCACCGCAGATCCCTTATAGAGTAGTTCTAAACGTCCGATTCCGATTCGGCAAAATTTAACAGGTTCGTTTTCGATCATTTGAATCGGAACGATCGGAAGGCGTTGGATTCTCTTGTGTTACATTGTAGTCCTGCCCAATAGGCAGCAACCCTTAAAACAGTTTACCGGTCTACTCATTATTGCGATGAATTTGTACGTATACACCGAACCTAAAAAAAATTTGTTTACACATACTCACAAACGTTCGACTCTCGGTATAGAAACCAACAAAAACATTAGTAATGTCTTGGTTTATTCAACAGTACACAACCTTTAGGGTATGAGTTACACAAAGGATGTGACGAGTTAGTTCATACCAATTACGTATGACGGATGATTTACTTGTTTAATTTTTTTATGTACATCTTCACCTCCTAGTCTTTATTTTACCAAAGTTGAATTTTTTTATAAACCTGTACAACGTGTTATCTTGTTATCCTTGTAAAGGTAAATACGAACTTTTGGATGCGTCAGTATGTCCGGCAACGAGCGTGTTCGTCTCCATGACCAATGGAACGTACAATCGCTAGAACTACGTATTCTATATAGTCTGTCCTTTGTTAGTTAGTGGTTGTTTGTGTGTTCACCGTAGTACGTAACATGAGCGTCTGAGATACTCTTCCGTTGTCTCTCTCTGTCAACATATGAATGTATATGTATATAATTCACTGTCTATGGATACGTAGTATCATGTACTAATTGAAAGTAATATTATCAATATGCTCATTTTATATAGTTAATATCCTACATGGAATAACAATGTCTTTCCTAATGCCTGCAGTCCCTATCTTCTTCTTCATGACACTTTACAGATGTAATATCTTGTGCTTATGGTAATTGGGAATTTCTTCTGTCGTCCAATCTCTTGTTAGAGAAAATCCTGTTTTTATCAGATATCAAGACAGAAAATAATACTCTGTCTTATTTATGACATGATTATTAGATTTGACTGAGTTTGATCTGTCTTCACTATTAGTCTAGTTAATAAAGTGAGTTAGTGTAGGACTGACATTGTAAAGAACAATTGACCGCAGTCGTATGATCCTGATCCATCCTGTCGGCTCTATTGTGACTCTGTATATGACAGACTTCCTGCTGGCGAGCGTTTATGTCCTTTGACTGGGTTCTTCTATTTTTATTTTCTCCCGAAAGCCAGGTAGCCTCCGCTGTGCAATTCCGACCAAGTGTTGCCGACTACTCTCCTAGCTGCCTCCTCCACCACACCACCATCACAACCTCGAGTGTTCTACACGATCTCCGCTCCTTACACCTCCTCCGCCGCTCGCACCACCGGACCCCGTGCGGCTGGCCCGCGGGACGCGTTGGGGTCGAATCGACTGCTCCTCAGTGGGTGGAGGGTCTACGTGGGCAGAGAGGTGGGAACTGTCGGTTGTCTTGTCGCGTCACTCCTTCCTCTTTTCTCTGTTTCTCTCCGCGGCCGGTGTTTGTGTCTGGTCGTTTGTCGCTGTCTTGTCGGTCTCCAGATCTTTGTGCCTCGGCCACTCTGCGTACCTAACCTCTGTCTACACGTGTCATTACTCCCCTGACCCTCTTTTTTATTAAGATTGTACTTAGTTTGTATATAAGTGATATTGTGGTGTCTGCTCTGTAATTATGTGTGAGTGTTCGTCTGTTTTTTGGTGTGTGTTATAAGTTATCCTGGTTCGGAGGTGCGCCGTGTGCTTGTGTATCTTCTCTTATGTGTGTTTTACTTACCCTCTTGTTTGTTGTTGGTGTGGTTGGTTATATATGTGTCGTGAAGTAAAAATGCGTAGGTGTGCCGTACTACTCCTTTGCTGTTTGTTAAGTGTTGTTTATATAATGTCTTGTGGAGTGTTTGTATCATTATCTTTGTTAGTAGTTTTCGTTCGTTCAACTTCCTTGTAAATTACTTTTAGTCTTTTTTGACACGTTATTTACAATTTGTGTTCAAAAATATTCACAAAATAAGTTGTAAACCTGCACACTGCAGCTCACCGATCTAACACCGGTCCTATGTATTGATTCCATACCAAATACATGGACTTTTGTGCAGGGTTTCCAGTCGTCGGATGAGATAAAGATTAATTTTTTCAACACGACGAACACCAAGAATCAGGGTGTTCGTTAAACACAGGTTCACATTTACATGACGGTGGCTCTCCCGTATAATTGTTCCGTGTGGGCTCTAACATGAAACACAGCAAACCGGTTGTTTGATTTTAATTGAAAAATATCGGCTCATTTAAGTGTTCTCGTCAAGTAACTCTCAGTCAATTTAATGTTATCACCGACATTAGAAAGTTTTAACGATAATGCTATATTTGTTAAGTAGTCAAGTCGGGGCACTTTTTACACTGTAAGTTTTGGGATATTTGTTTGAGTATGTCCACATTCTCATTTTGCAATGTAGACAGTCGGCCCCGCAGGACTTCCCACCGTTTCCCCCGGAAGCGACTTTACGGACACCGACGAAGAGAAACCGACCAAACCCTCAAACCCTAACCTCCTCCCGCCTCCGCGACTCCTCCTATCCTTGACCTAGTCGACACAATCCACCGATGCCTACGAGGTCAACGGTGAGGGTCACGTCTCGGGCTCGGGTCGTTCCCTGGGCCGGGTGACGACGGCCAAGGGACGGGCTGTGCCCCTTCCCGCTCCACCTCCGACGAAGTATCCGCTGGGTGTGACACAGAAGAGAGACCTCCCCGTCATAGTGTTTGTATTATTAATTGGAGTAAATCTAATAGGCTTTTGTTTCGTTATGTGTTGTACGTGTATTTATGCGTACAAACACACGTACATGTATACCAGTTGAGTCCCCCCGGGGGATTCAGGGTTTTCAAGGGAGGTCTCCCTCAAAGAGAGGGTGTAAAGGACTTTACCGGAGGTAACCCGAGATAACAAATGAGAGGCGTTGTTCCCTGTAGTACTACATTGTGAGTGCCAAAGAATAAGGTTTGTAACTAGCATCATTATCCGATGTCCCCGTCCTGTAGAGATTCGCTAACTCTTTGTGTTGTCTCGGCCGGTCGTTGGTTAGTCTCGGGTCTGACCCGAACAAGTCTTCTCCGCACTGTTCTCCACGACGTCGGTGTCGTCGTACTCTTGTTAATTCTCGAAAATCTTTAACTTCGTACCTCTGACAGTGGTCGATCTCCGTATTATCCCAGGAAATTGGGATGTGTAATTGTCAACGTACATGTACTTATTTACCAGGTTACGGGTATTGTCAGTCATCTTTGGTGTGTGCTATTTGGTACCCTTATAATTTTTTTTTTAGAAGGAGACTAGTCTTCCACGTTTCTTCATATGGCCAGCGGTTTATTATTCGTCGCAAACACAAAGTACGCTTGAGTTACGGACTTTATCTTCGTGGGTTTCAGTCTTAAGTAAAGACAGACTCGAGATCTTTCGATGACCAACTTCTACTATTTTCGTCACACTGTCGTCCTTTGCCAAACCCACTATTGCTACCCACTACCTCTGCTTGCTTTATCTTCTTGTACGAGTAGCGTTCACTAATCTATAGAGGAAGGACCTTTCTTTTCGGATTTCGGTACCAAAGTGTTTGATAGTAGTTTGTCGCCAGAGTACGCGAGTGTTATTCCCAAACCCAAAGTTTCCTCGAGAACGATAATATCATTTCGTATGTTGATACTTACCGTGTGAGTATTATTAAGGTAAGGTGATGTCAGGGTGGCGTCGTCTGAGTAAATCGGTGTTGATCTCTGTCAGGTCTCTAGGAAGCGAGGGTGTAGACTGTGACGGAACTTCCCTTCCGTCCTGTCCCAGTCACATAAAGTTTTTGATTTTTGCTGACCTATAAATTAAAAGCAAAATTTACTTTTGGTTTTAACTTTATTTTTCAACAAAATATAAAAAGAAAGGAAAAAAAGAGAAGAGAATGTGACTTATCAGGACAGGAAATTCATATTATGTTACATTTCAGGAAAAGGACGTACTAAAATTCCGAAGTTTGTCCGTAAAAATGACATACGCAAAACACTCTTTACTGTGTAGTTACCGGGTCTTTAACATGAATATTTACGATACTTTAGAACACACAACTTCTTTATGTGTGCCAATTCGGCCGGTCCTTATATATATATTATATATAATTATACATATGATATATATATATTATATTATATAGATATATATTGTGGACTTATATT
>NW_011341339.1:186761-201404 GCF_000735185.1 Notothenia coriiceps
TGGTACCTGGCTGGCTCTCCCTAGCAGCGGCGCTCATATTTCAGCAGCGGCGCTGCGCCGCCACTATTTGTATATAGGGGAAACAATGCGGCTTATAGTCCAGTGCGGCTTATATATGTACACATCATTCAATTTAGCTGCTGCGGCTTATATTCAGGTGTTATATTCTGTCTGTCTTCTCACTGAATACAAGAAGCAAAAAGGAAAGGGAAGAATCTCAGGAATGAAGATTTTAAGGTCCAGATAATCCAATATATCTGTCATCAAAAATGCATCCACACTCTCACACTTCACCCTCCTGTGGGGACTTGCCTTCTCTCTGTTTTGAATGTTTTTAGGAGAGGCATTCATGGGATGTTCCCTCTACACCTGGCAGCTCTCAGCGGCTTCTCAGATTGCTGCAGGAAGCTGCTGTCCTCAGGTACATTCATGCTGACACCGTTTGTGTCACCAGAATCACCTCGTTGACATCCTAAGTGATGCTGATCGCATATTTTCTCGCAGGGTTTGACATAGACACTCCCGATGACTTTGGCAGGACCTGTCTACATGCTGCAGCCGCTGGAGGGTGGGTCATCATCCCTGCTCACATCCTTATTGTTTAATACCTGAGCATCTTCCTTTTTCCTGGTATTTAAAAGCATCCCCTTTCATTTTACACATCAGTCATCACTTTTTAAATGTGCCTCTCTTACCAGGAACCTGGAGTGTCTGAACCTGCTGTTAAACATAGGAGCAGACTTTAACAGGAAGGACAACTTTGGGAGGTGAGCCAAGCCTCTTTAAAATAAGACATATCTTAGGGAGTAGCGGGAAGGAATGAAGTCCTCCCTTGCATTAATAATATCTGCTGTTGACTCTCTGTTCCTCCCAGGACTCCATTACACTATGCATCAGCCAACTGTAACTACCAGTGTGTGTTTGCCTTGGTGGGCTCGGGGGCAAGCATCAATGAGCTGGACCAGAGAGGCTGCAGCCCCCTGCACTACGCTGCTGCAGCCGACACGGATGGAAAGTAAGATAACATCCTAAACCATGAGATTTTTAAAGGCATACTTTGTTATTACTTTAATGAAATATTTTACGCCATAGGGTACTACTGTATATAATGACTTTATTTGATAGCATACATACTGTGACATTTACTTTGAATCATTTTATACCTCACTATATGATATTTTTCTAGGCATACAATAATTTGTGTACATAAAATACAATGTTTTTTATGCAAAAAAGCAGTTGCAAAGGCTACTTCACTATCACTTTATTTTATGTTTTTTGTGGCATATTATACTTTTTATTTAATTTGTTACATCTTTTATATCTTACAATACTTTGATATTTATTTCATTATTTACAGTACTATGACATAATGTTTTTGAGATGTTCTATACTTTGACTTCTTTAATGAATTTTTTTTTTTTTTAGCATACCCCAGATTAAAGCAAATGGTATCAAATGATCCTCAGTGTCTGTTGGAAACATTTCTTTCCTCCCTTGTGTGTTTGCCAGGTGTGTGGAGTACCTGCTGAGGAACGATGCTGACCCAGGAGTGAGAGACGGACAGGGTTACAGTGCAGTGCATTATGCCTCAGCGTACGGACGCACACTCTGCCTGGAACTGGTGAGTACAGATGCCGCACGGAGAGATCATTCGATGCACTTCCCACAGACTGCCAACAAATGTGATCACTTCCATGTGCTGAAATCTGAAGCAGGACACTTCTCATGGTATCATAAAGAGCCTTTGTCTGTATTTCTTTCAGATGGCAAGTGAGACACCTCTTGATGTGGTAAGAAAGACATTTCAATGATTCACTGTAAAACAATGAGCCCTTACATAGATTGATTTTGTACGTGGCTCCCTCTGTTGGGCAGATCAGTGGTTACATCATCTGGTAGGCAGATTCATTTACTGTTAAACAACGTCTTGTTCTGCATTTGATAACAATTGCCGTGCATTCTTTCTAAATAATGATTTTTTTAATTCAAAACTCTGAGCACACACCTTATCAAACACCACTATTCTCTCTTTCAACAAACTGAGCTCATGAAGCAGTGTGACCATGGCCTTAGTTCTATGCAACTGTCATACGGCAGTGAGTTGCAATGCATGCAAACCTATTTCTAAAATGAATAATAAGGGAACCTTGTCTCTATTTCAGTTAATGGAGACATCAGGAACAGACATGCTGAGTGACTCAGAGAGCCAGGCCCCCGTCAGTCCACTCCACCTGGCGGTGAGTTTAGGGATTGTTTTCAGAATGTCTTTATTTGGCTGTTTGTCTCTCTCTTGCATACAGGCTTTCAATGCCATGTCTGATACCTATACACATAAAAGAAGTGTCTATTGGTGTGTGTTTCCCTTTGATTTAGGCGTACCACGGACACTGTGGAGCTTTAGAGGTTCTCTTGTCCTCACTGCTGGACGTGGATGTGTTCAGCCCAGAGGGCCGGACCCCTCTCAGCCTGGCCTGCTCCAAGGGTCACCAGGAGTGTGTCTCACTGCTGCTGCACCATGGCTCCTCACCCATGACCCGGGACTACGCACACAAAAAGACAGCTATACATGCTGCAGGTAAACATAGACAGTTACACAGAGCCAAATAAATCAGTATGCTTCACTCCACATTACTGAGGTTTATTTTATGCCTTTGAAAGTGGAGAAATGTTGTTGCTTCAGAAAAAAAAGTCCTTCTCTAGCATGTGTGTGTTTCTGTGTGCCGCAGCTATGAATGGCCACCCAGAGTGCCTGCGTCTGCTCGTGAGCAACAACGACCAAAACATGAATGTGGACGTACAAGACATCAACGGACAGTGAGTGTGTGCAGAGAGAAAGGCTTAGCTTTCACTCCGATTATTATTATTCTCATTGAGGAGAAGACTTTAACTAGTTTTATTTAAAGATGTGTGTTTTGTCATATTTCCCCACCTGTACAGGACTCCTCTGATGTTGGCGGTGCTGAATGGACACACAGAGTGTGTGTACTCTCTACTCAGTCAAGGGGCCACTGCGGAGCATCAGGACCGCTGGGGGAGGACAGCACTACACCGGGGGGTGAGACATTCACACACTTCCACTGACATGATAACCCTGAATATTCCCCTAAGGACAGTTCTATCTAAGGAGCCTGATACGACTGCCAATCTAAATGTAGAATGTGCAGCAGTACTCTGGTGGTAACTCATGTGCTTTCTGGCCATCAGATCAAAATCCTACCCTCAGGCTAAATAACTACAACATAAGGCTACAGTTTGAAATCAAAGGTTCCTTTTATTAATCAGAGCACTGAGGTCAGGCCGTAGTATGGTACTCTCAAAACACTAAATATATTTTTAATTTATGAATGATTTTTTGTTGAAATCAGCAGGGGGAGATGCGTGGGGAAAAGCTGTTTGCTTTTTGCTCTCTGTCGTTTCCTCTGCCTGTCGATTGCTACAATTCAGGAAATGGGATTAGGGCAGACATTTTGTCTTCTAGAATAAAGAGCAAGCAGGCCATGAAACATGTCTAGCTGTGTGTTTATTGATCTATTGCGCTCCTTTTCATTAGAACGGAAAGCACCATACTTTAAACAACATCTTATTTCATAATTGCATGCACTGTATCTTGGGCAATACTTTAGTTTTTATATAAAAAACCTTAAACAGAGGATGATCAATGAGCAAAATGAACCATACATATCACAACTATATACTAATAAATATATTTTCCAATTTTTTATTTTCTCTCACAGGCGGTGGCGGGCCAGGAGGAGAGTGTGGAGGCCCTCCTCCAGCGGGGGGCCGCTGTGTGTGTCAAAGACATCCGGGGCCGCTCCCCTCTTCACCTGGCCTCCGCCTGTGGCCGTGTGGGGGTTCTGGGGGCCCTGCTGCAGGCCACCCCCACCAACTCCCTCACTCTCACGCACCTCACTGACAACCAGGGCTACACACCTCTGCACTGGGCCTGCTACAACGGTACACAGCGGGACACACTGGAGGAACCTCACTGTTCCGTATGAAGCGACAGCAGGAGTATTCACATCTGTTCCTCTCTTTGTTTCTCAATCTGTTCTCTAGGATACGATGCTTGTGTGGAGGTGTTGTTAGACCACGAGGTGTTCAAGAGGATTAAAGGCAACCCCTTCACTCCACTGCACTGTGCTGTGTAAGACGTTGTGTACCTATTCATGTTTTTATGTAGATAGGCACTGGTCTGAAAGCTTCTGACAGTGTATGTTTTGTATTTCAGTATGAGCGATAATGAGGGAGTGGCTGAGATGTTAATTGAGTCCCTGGGCGCAGCTATCGTCAACTCCACTGACCCCAAGGGCAGGTGAGACATAAAAAAAAAAGCTAGCATGACATCATCTTTTTTTTTTATTAAAGCTGTTCACGTGCACAGGATCTGCTGCTGTATTGCCAACTGTGTTTGTGTCTTCATAGGACCCCACTCCACGCTGCAGCTTTTTCCGACCATGTGGAGTGTGTTTCCCTGCTGCTGAGCCACGGTGCTCAGGCAAACGTAGTTGATGCACACACTTGCAGCACACCGCTGATGATGGCAGCTCTAAACGGACAGACCAATACTGTGGGTCAGTATAAACTGACAAATAGATTCACTGTCTTTTTCTTTTTTTGTTTCTGTTTGATTCTCTTTTTTTCTTCTACTGTTATTTCATCTTTGAGTTTTTTTAAATGTTTAACCTTTGACATGAACACACCTCCTTTCATGTGTTACAGAGATGTTGGTGAGCAGTGCTAAAGCAGACTTCACACTACAGGATACAAACAGGAACACAGCATTGCATCTGGCTTGCAGCAAGGTAACAATTCACAGAGACAGGAAGTGCTTTTGTATTGACTGGCCATAGTGTGACTTTTGGTGATTAAGATGTCCCCAAAAATCTCTTAATCACCCATTCAGTGTTGGTCATCAGGTGGCTGCTGAAAAAGTGCATTTCACATAGTAATGAGGATAAAAACATTTTTTAGTGAGCTGTCCCTAAATATACATGTTAAAAAGAAGAAGTATACAACATGTACTATTGGTCACCTCTTTGCTCTCTGTACCTCTCAGGGTCAAGAGACGAGTGCCTTGTTGATTCTAGAGAAGATCAGCGACAAGAACCTCATCAACAGCACCAACACTGCTCTCCAGACGTAAGAGTATTCCCAGGATGCACCAGGGTAATCTGCTTAATTCAGACTGCTTTTATTTGAACCTCACCCACCCTCCTTCTTGTTGCAGGCCGCTGCATGTAGCAGCGAAGAAGGGGCTGACAGTGGTGGTTCAGGAGCTGCTGGGGAAAGGAGCCAGTGTGTTAGCAGTGGACGAGAACGGTCAGATTTCACTTTACTGCACATCCCTCACTACTCACACATACTGCCACAGTGAGACGTGAACTTCTTCTTGATTTTTCTTTTATGCGTAGGTTACACTCCGGCTCTGGCATGCGCTCCTAACCGAGATGTGGCCGACTGCCTGGCGCTCATCCTCAACTCCATGATGCCCACCTCCCCCATGGTCACCATTGCAGCTTTGCCTGCACTTTCTCTTACTCACACAGTCATCAACCACCACCCCACCAACAACCACGTCTCTAAAGGCGTGGCCTTTGACTCTCTTCCCCCTCTGAGGCCGGACCACGCCTCCTACTGCAGACCGGAGCGCCTGCTGTCTTCCATCACCGGGGAAGATGAACTGAATGACTCAGATTCAGAGACGTACTGAGGACATACCTGCTATTGGACCGAGCCCTACACTACTGGCAGACTAGCCAGCCACTCAGGAGCCTTAAATGATAACTGACAAAAAGCTAAAAGAGAGAAAACAGACGGGAAATAGAGCAGACATGCAGATTATTTTTAGATAAGCTTCTTCAAATCTAAAAAGAACCCCTTGTCTTACACCATGTTTCTCTTAAGGTCACACGGGGTAAAAAATAATGTACTAGAATATAGAATAATGTGAATACGGACTACATTTCTCTCAGACAGCATCACTGTATGGTCTGTAACATGGCCTATATCTTTTTCAATGTAAAGCAATGTTGTTTATTCTTTTTGAAATGAAGCTCCTTCTCTTTGCTGATACTTCCTGGAGTGATTTTAAGCCTTTTCACAGTTTTTTCTTCAACTATTATTAGAAGAGCATCTACCGGAAAAAAGCTCAGTGTACTGCTTTTATTCTTACAATTGTCTAAAGAAAAAAACAGATGGAAAATGTAATGGGACCAGGAGATTGATAGCTGTTTTCCCTTACTGTACTTTTGAGTTTTTATTCAGAGCCTTCATGGAAGACGGTCACAGCTGTCGGTCACGCACACTTTATTGTTATTGAACCACTTTTCAATTCCTAAGAGAGGAAATTATTATTGAATCCTATGAATTTATTCCAAGTGGAAATGGAATCCCTGGGAGCTGATGAGGACAGCAGATGGATGGAAGATTCAGTGTATGATTGGTCCAGGATTTGATTGATGACCCGAATGAGCGGCTCAAGGTACTTGTAACCTGCAATGCTGTAACTACTCAATGTCTTTGTACTGTACTGTAGACAGAGGAAAGTGGCTGACACTGTGTGTGTGTGTGTGTGTGTGTGTGTGTGTGTGTGTGTGTGTGTGTGTGTGTGTGTGTGTGTGTGTGTGAGAAATTAATAAATATTGCCTTTTTAGGAACAAGAAACTTTCAGACAGAGATGAATAATACTGGCGCATTGTTTGTAAAGATTGTAAGTAATTAACAAATAAAGATATTCGTTTTTGATTTATCTCAGTTAATGTCTGACAGAAGACAAATGTTTGATTTTGCACCCTGTGGTTTGTTTATAACCTTACATTAGCCTTTTAATTCTGGCGATTGCATTTACATGCTAAAGTAATTTGTGGTGTTAATTTTTTAAGACGATCCTGCTGAACAAAACATGTAAGTATCATTAACATGTTTGCCACAGATCTTAATTTTTGGACGATTCCAAAATCGAATTGAACAATCCCAAACCTTTTTTAGGATGACCCGCTTGCAATGGGGGTCATCCTAAAAAATTAAGTCATCCCTTCACCACTCTATTGGACCAAGCCTTCACTGTCAAATAATACCATTGTTGTGTATAATAAAAGTTTGATAGTTCATATTGTAACGTTGTTTTAGAACACCCTACGGCAGGGGTGTCAAACTCAAGGCCCGCGGGCCAAAACCGGCCTGCGACCTCATTTTACGTGGCCCGCAAGAGCTACCAAAGAATATCATATACAATACATTTGGTGTAATTGTTCAATATTTGCTCTCAATTACTTGCCCTAGACTTCTACTTACAGACTTAGTTATTTATGAATTTATTACCAGAACTGATAATAATCCAATGCAGAGCCAATAATGTAATATAATACATTATTTTATATATATTATATATTTATATATGTATATTTATATAGTCTTAAAGTTACAACAGGCCCTTTGAGTGCAAACATAATGCTAGTGTGGCCCGCAATGAAGTTGAGTTTGACACCCCTGCCCTACGGGAACTTCATATCCAAGCCACAGGATCATCTTAACTATGTGAAACCTTAGCTGTCAGTGTATTTTCATATCAATATTCTCTTGCTGTTGAGTCAAGTGGTCGCTCTTAATCAGCATAACATGCCTTCTATTATATTTTGAAGCTAACCATCATCATGAGGAATGTTGAGATTGCACATCTGATTAACATCATAACCCTTATTTAAAGAAAAAATACAATACAGACTCGGCAAGAGGTACCTTGATGTATTGTATGGACTTACATACCTCCAGTTACGAATGTTATGGTTGTACAATTATTTTCTATTAAGTGTTAAATTGTCCATAAATCTGCAACTCTTTAGCCTTTTTTTCAAATTGACAAAAAGCAAGTTCATGTTACCGAGTCTGTCATTTTATTCATTGTCCAGGTGATACATTCGTCCGTACAGACAGGCAGTGACCAGCCCACCGGTCATGTTTGAGTGTGTCATGGTCACTGTGCCATCTGGAGCTGTTTCCAGTTGCTTTGGCCGCTCCAGGACAAACTTGCTGGCCAAAACTGATGGATACACATATCTGGACCCAAACCTCCCTTCCAAAACAAAGTCAAATTTAGACTCAGCCTCTTGTACTTTCTGTCCACAGGAACTGGGGTCCAACCCTGCACAGCGGAGGAGTGCACACACCTGCAACATAATAATGCATTTTAGAAGAGGCAGTTTAAAATATTACAATTAATTTTTTCCAATGTATACCTGGATGAAGTAGATTCCATGGTGTTTCCCAGCAAATGCTCCCAATGCGTAGAGCTCTTTACTGTCACCCTGTTGTATCTGCCGGTACTGGAGGTTGCAGCAAAATTTGTCATTACACACCTTGACTTCGCCCTCTGTCTCCCTCAAGGGGACAAATGTAAGTGGGTCGTATGTCACGGATGAGTTAAAGGTTTCAGGAGCTGTATGGAGAAGATGTGCAATATATATATGTATATATATACATATATAAATAGCACATCTATTTACGATATATATATATACATACCTGACAACATTCCTGGTTCAAAGGACTGCGCAGCTGAGCTCACAGATATCCTCACAGACATCTTCAACATCTCCCTGAGCCAGGCTGTTGTTCCCTCATGCTTCAAGGTAACCACCATCATACCTGTACCGAAGAAGTCATCACTTTCCTGCTTCAATGACTAGTGCCCCCTTAGCGCTGACTTCCCCCATCATGAAATGCTTTGAGCGGCTCGTCATGAAGCAAATAAGATCCACCCTCCCTCCCTGGATCCGTTTCAATAGGATATCGAGCGAAGCAGTCCACTGAGGATGCAATCTCCTCTGCTCTCCACCCAGCCCTCTCCCACCTGGACACAAAAAAACTCTTATGTTAGGATGCTGTTCATAAACTTTAGCTCAGCGTTCAATACCATCATCCAGCAGCTGGTTTGTAAACTAGCAAACCTGGGCCTCAGCCCCTTTCTCTGCAATTTGCTGGACTTCCTCACTGCCAGACCCCAATCTGTACAGGTCAGCAACAACACATCAGGCACCATCATACTGAGTACGGGGGCCCCCCAAGGATGTGTGCTCAGCCCCTTGCTCTTCACCCTGCTGACCCACGACTGCACACCCACCCACAGCTCCAACCACTTCATCAAGTTTGCGGTTGACACAACCGTGGTGGGTCTCATCAGCAACAACGACGAGACCAACTACAGGAGGGAGGTGAACCAGCTGGCCACGTGGTGCATAGACAACAATCCCTTTCTCGATGTGGAGAAAACAAAGGAGATTGTTGTCGACTTCAGGAGAACCGACACCCAACACCCCCACCCACTGACCATCGTGGTGCTGCTGTGGAGCAGGTGGAGCAGCACCAAATTCCTGATGAACATCACCGGGGACCTCTCCTGGAGTAACAACACCACGTCAATCACCAAGACAGACCAGCAGCGCCTATACTTCGTCCGAAAACTGAAGAGAGCAGGAGCCCCCCCCCCCATCATGCTCTCCTTCTACCGAGGCGCCATCGAGAGCATCCTCAGCAGCTGCATCCCCTTGGAAGCTGCACAGCATCCAACCGCAAGGCCCTGCAGCGCATTGTGAACACTGCTGAGAGGATCATCGGTGCTTCACTCCTATCACTCCTGGACCTCTACAACACCCGCAAAGCACTCAGCATTGCTGGTGACCCCACCCATCCCTCCACCTGCCTCTTCACCCTCCATCCCTCCATCCCTCCACCTGCCTCTTCACCCTCCATCCCTCCATCCCTCCACCTGCCTCTTCACCCTCCATCCCTCCACCTGCCTCTTCACCCTCCTGCCCTCAGGGAGGAGGTTCCGCAGCCTGTTTTTATTTTCGGGATTGTTGGAAACAGTATTTAAATCTCTCTGTCTGTACACACAAACTGAAAGATTGACTTGACTGGTTGTGTATTTTTTAAATTGTAAATTGTGTAATTCCTACTTTTACCTTTAATATTTGTATGCATGCTTCTTAATTAACATTAAGCTATCTTTGGCTCTTTAATTGCTGTAACAAATGTAAATGTCCCCCTCGGTGGGACGAATAAAGGTATTCTGATTCTAATTATTCTGAGGAGGGTGATCCAAACAGATTCCTTAAGTGTAGATGATGTGGACTCACCCCCAACTAACCCCTCCTCTGTGTCCACACTCTGCCCCGCCCACAGTGGGTCTAAGACTGGCACCCTGGCCACCAGCAGCATGCCCTCCTCTGGGTCTCCTTTCTGGGCGTGGTGGTACGTAGCAGAATAAGGAGTGTAGATGCCACTTCCTGTCATTGTCTTGTATCCATGGGTAAGGGGGACGTTTTCTTTACGAAGGTTTGCCGCAAGCAGGGTGACCTTAGCACCTAAGCTAAATGCACTCTGGAACTGAACTGAGTCCAGCAAAGGGAGCGAGTTGAGCCAGCCTGTGGGGTAGATCAGCTGATGCACACCCTGAAAGAGAGGAGGCCCTTTTCAGAAAGAGAGCAGACCAAAGAGAACTGTAGCGTTGGGTACAGAAAATTAGTGGCTGTTTTTCTACCTTCTCAACCAGTTCAATTGTAGGCTTGTAGAACAGGATATCAAAACAGGTGATGAGACCAAACCTCCCAGCAAAAGGTGTATCAAACGTTATGATCTCAGGTTGCGGCGGCTTGTCAAAGGATTCTTCAAAGTAGAGGTTTTGTTTATGGTATCGGGCCACCAGCAGGCCATCTGAACTGTGCGGAAGAAGATTGTGTGGAAAGGCTACTTAGAAAATTACGTATTGGTGCACTTGTTGGACTACAGCTAATCTAAACTTTTTATTTAATCTATTTTTACCACTTTACACTAGCCTCAGACAATGCTTTAAACAGGAAACAGAAGCCATTCATTTTGCGTTTTTGTAATTTTGTAATCATTTCACTTGCAGAAGTGGGAGTTGATTGTCAACCGCTGCCTGGTTGGGCTAAGTTGTTTGCGTTATCACCCAACTTTGGTGTTTTAAAGTGTTGGTACAGATTCATCAAAGTCACTCAATAATACAAATTAACTAACTGATCAAAGAAATGTTAGTCAGCAACCCCTGTGTTTCTCAAAGGTAAAATTACAGTTTTTGTCAAAAAAGTATATTTGATGGGAACAGAGCATTGATAATGACTGTTGTAAAACGGAAAGAGATAACTGCTGAAGAATCTGACCATCCCTTTACATTTTGCACTGTACCTGAAAACCACGTTGGTGTTGAACTGCCAATGTCCATCAGGGGGACAAAAGGAGGAAGGGTCAGTCTTCAGGGGGCAGGGCTGCAGGTCGGCCATGTTGGCCACGAGGTAGAGGTTGTAACGACGGGCCATACAGCTCAACCTCTGGAGAACCTGCGAAACAAACACAATTAAATGTGGTTTTTATTCTCATAATAACTGTTGCATCACTTAAGGCTCTTGGGTGACTCCATGTCAGAGTATTGTGTTAAGCTGCCTCCAAATTACATGTGATGTGTTCTTTGCTCACCGCAAGGTAGGGCACACATCCTTGTAGTGAAAAAACAGCTAGTTACTTTTGTTTATATGGCAACATCCCCTGCTTGTCAGTGCCATTTAATACAGTTGTACGTCAAAATGATCAGTGGCATTTGTGGACTATGTTTAAATATGTGTAACTTTGAACCCACCGCTAGGCTGGCGGCACCCCTCTCCATAGGAACACAACGGTACAGCCCGATCAGATATGTGTTGCCGCTGAATGTGTGAAGGCATCTTAAGAATCTTGTTCATAACATCAGATCTGAAAGTGTGATTGTGCACCTCAGTGTTGTTGTATTTCCCCGGCTCTGTGCAGGGGTTCCAGCTCTCCTCCTGGGGGTCAGGAATGGTTTCCAGGTAGTTAAAGATGGACAACCGACTGAAGTTGAAACCCTGAATACCATCTTCTGGAAACACCAGGATTTGGACACCCTGACCAAGTGAATATTGGGGGAAAGTAAAGAGATGAAACAACCTATTACTCTACTGTAATCATGAACTGTGTGACAGTACATGTGCTTCTTTATGTGAGTTATGTAGGGAATTTTAGCTCTGAGTGAGGATTAGCTTAAAAGAGTCCAGGAAGTTTATTTACAACTTGTAATTGTAAATTTGTACAAGTCATCTTTGATATTAGAACCATCAAATATAAAGTTGTCTAGGATCTAGGCTTCCTGTGTGGATTGAATTTCTTAAGTCAAAGACGTAACTAGTCCCGGTATTTAATATGTTCCATCGGATGACAGTCCTAATGATAATTTTATTTTTCCTGTAGAAATTTAGTACTATCATCCCATAATGTTCTGTCTGTACATAACATTGACTCAGTAGTCCTCACTACTGAGGCCTTCAAAGAGGACATATTACCATTCGCCTTATTTTAGTTATTTACCCCGTTTGTAAGATGATGGCTTAACCTGGTTTCAGTCCAACCTTTACAAACTTTACACATACAAAAAAAGGGGTTTTGGAAACAGGTATATATAAAACATGGTATAGACTTAATGGTGACATTTCTCTGTCTGTAAAAACATATAGCATAAAAGGTCTGACATAACCTTACAAGAAGGAGAATGGTTTTTACCGTGATGGCTTTGTATCTTGGTGTGTGACATCATTGTTAGTAATAATTGGACAATCACTAAAAATGGAAGGGAATAGATTTTAACAATAAAAGTTGTTATAAATAACTCGCGCAAAAGGTGTTAATTGTAATTATTATTCACTTAGAAGAAATAGTCTCAAGTTAAATATGTAAGTATTTTTAGTATTTACGTTTGGAATGAAACATTTGTCGTATTATGACTAGTACTAACTAAGTCTCAACTACTAACAACTTTTAACTTTATGTAATTTGGTTAGTCATAGTATAGTAAAATCAACTATTAGTATATGAACACAACGTGTGATTTGTGGGGTTCAGGAGTTGCGAGTGAATAACTGCGGCGTTATATAGATAATAATCGCTTACAAATTTACTGATTTATCTATATATTCTTCTAACATTTTGATTTGAAGTCTTTGCTGTCTGCACTGAACTGGGGCGGGGAGCCAGCAGCGATTTCGGTTATCTCTTCTGACTGCCTACTATTTATGCAGTGCAGAGAAAAGGTCGGTTGGGAGTTGCCTCCCTCGTCTGGCCCGGCAAAGGAGTTAGTCGCTCCAATGACCGAAACCACAGCCACGTATGAAGGTTCAGTGAAGGACAGTCTTTGCTGTCGTTCATATAGAAGGTTCGGTGCCGAAGGCCTTTTGTTTCTCTTACCTTGTCCGATTTGTTCACACGGTGAGAGAGATTGCCAAACTTGTATTTGACATGGCTTATTTATGGAGTGCTACAGATAGATTAATACTTTGAACGGAAATGAAAGTGCCTTGTGTAAAAACCACTATTGTTTACCGTTGTTTCATTGTATAAATGGTGGTACAAGATGGTGCGGTGTGTATGAATGTACATCATACACACGACACGACGCGCCAAGTCGGTAAGAGGCGTTCCCAAAAACTTTTAACCAGGCACGCGTTGTAACACCCCTAAACTCCTGCGCGTTCAATTGGGTACACGTCGGAGCTTTAATGGGGTATGGTTCCTGGACCGAGCCACCTTAAGGTTCATACGACCTCTAACCTTGTCAGGAAGCGCCGTGAGCTACTGCATCATAGGAACTTTATAACGAACCTTCGGTCAAAGGAGCGCTAACCTCTTTGCCGGGGCCGACTCAGTGATCCACAAAGAGTTACCCCCCATCTCCTGCGAATGAACCATCGTGTACAGAAAGGCTCGGTCTTCGCTCCGTTTTAGTAAGGGATCGGAGCTTTTCGCTTCCTTTAACACCTTGTCCACACGTACCACACGCAGTATACGCTCCCGGGGCGGAATTTACCTCGGGCGTAAAGGCTGTTTCTAAAACCTTAATCAGGCACGCGTTGCGTAACACCCCTAAAAATTCCGGCGCTCAATGTAGTACACGGTGGAGCTTTAAAGGGCGATGCTTCATGCAGCCGGAGACCATCTTACAGGTATCGACGTAGAGTGAGCCAATTTACCTAAGGAACGCAGGAGTGAACGCAGCAAAGGGACGCTGATCGAGGGAGGGTGGTCCCTTCGTACCCTCTGCGTTCCTTTGGAGTGCTCTTGCGTCCCTTTAATCAAAAATTCTCGTTACCCTTGCAGCAAAAGGAGGCCTCGCAGTGACTTCGCCTGCAGTCAACCACTACCTGCGGCGTGTCGACCTAGCGGACTGGGTCGGTCTAGCATTTACGTGACGTAGCAGGTTAGTCACTCGCTATGGTGTTATTCCCCCGCCCCGCTACACAGACTTCTTAAAGGTGGCCTCCTACCAGACCATCAAGGAGCTAATGGCGAGGAGGCAATAGTGAGGAGCAGGCAGGGGCCGTTTTATTCCGGGACCTGCCATGACGTTCTACCGCGTCTGTTTAGTTGAGGCAACTATGGCTTCGGAGCTCCTCGCTCCTTAATTTTTATTCTCTTCACTACTGTGTGGGGTTCATACGAACCTGTAACCTTGTCAGGAAAGCCGCCGTCGAGCTACTGCATCATACGACCCTCGTCGAAGGAGTGTACACTCTTTGTGGGGTGGGTGACGTTTAAGTAACATAGGTACAAATTAATTTG
>NW_011341339.1:201449-204320 GCF_000735185.1 Notothenia coriiceps
CGACACATCACTAGTTGACACTGGCAGGTAGGCCATCCAATTATCTGAGCCGGCCGTGCTTTTTACAGCGCCACGGCTTCCACTGATGAAATATTTGTATATATTTATTGTCAAAGCATTTAATGTATTCATTGCTATCGGGATGTTAAGAGCATTCCATGGAATATAACAAAAAGTGTTTCTGAAGTGAATTACCTACCCTACCTTTAACTAGCTTTTCTTTGTTAATAAATGACGAAATTAGCTCAATATTTTAGACATTCTTGACCAAAATCAGAGAGAAAGTACTTATTTGAATAAGGACCCATTTAAGTATTTTATTTTACAACTAATCAAACCAAAGATAACATTATTTGTAACCCAGAAAAGCGCCGTCAATTGCTTCGACATACTTCACGGGAAGTAGCGGCCTATTCGCCGCCGTGCATCTATTCACCTGTCGGTGAGTTTCCGGTACGGATCGGGTAACGACGTAACTGTTAGCTTAACTAGCTACGTAGCGAAAGTTAATTATTACATTTTTAATTAAACTGTCTACAGCGCTATAAAATATTTATGATTTTGTAATTCGGTAAAAAACCCAGCCGAATGGTATGTAGTCGACATCTCGAGTTGTTTCTGTGCTACAACTTTAGTCTGTTCCTAGCTGTAAGCTAAAGTCAGCTAGTTCATTTTAACTTTATTCAAGAACATATGAACATCATTTATTATGTATAGAAAAAATGTCGGTAGACATATAAAGTAATAAAACATTACATTAAATAAATGAAGAGTTTAATATTTCAGATTAAATATTTGCTACAGTTAGCTAGTTAGCATCAACGCTGTTTGGTGAGTTAACCGGGATGACAGGTCTTTCAGTTTATAACCGCTCGAAAATGAGAAGTTAACTTAGCGTTTTATTTTCATCAGGTTTCCCAAGAAACACAAACTTACCAACCGCAGATAAAATGGGAGATGTTGAAGTTCAGGTCCAGGTCCCTTCCGATTCACCGACAGGGGAACATGAGTGTGGCGGCCTGCAGGAGGACATGAGCAGGGAGAAGCAGTCAGACTGCCCGGGGACTCCTGAAGATACCGGACATGGAGGTCTAATACATTCCCATTAACTAATGCCATAAAACATGGATGTGTAGGCAGAAGTGGGAGAAGTACTCGGATCAAAGTAGAAGTACCACCGTTTAGGAATACTCTGTTACAATTAAAAGTCCTGCATTGAAAATGTTACTCAAGTAAAAGTATTAGCATTAAAATATACCAAAAGTAAAATTACTCATTATGCAAATGTGCCTTTTTCAGAATAACATATTATATGTGTTGACATAATAATTGATGCATTAAAGTGTTTATCAAAGCTGTTGCTAGTTTGAATTACTTTGTATTCTGCAGGGTAGCTTGTGAATTTACTCCAGGTTGTATTTAAGTCTTATTTAAGTGTTGATTAAATATTTCACATTATTAATCCACGGCAAATGTATTACATAAATGTAGTGGGGTAAAAGTTCACTATTTACCTCTGCATTGTAGTGGGGTAGAAGCACAAAGTAGCAACACATGTTAATTCTCAAGGAAAGTACTCTACATCTACTTAGTTTCTTTACACCCCTGTGTGTAGGCTATTATTTAATTTCATCTGTCATTCACTGTTGATGTTTTTATTCTCGTTACAGAAGTACTTAACCCCCTCTTCGGCTTAATGTTCCAGTTATTAGTATTCTTGAAATTAAATGAGAATAAGAGAGTTAGAGTACATGTTGTGTTTTTGCTTTGTCTGATACCGTGCATTCATTAGAGGTGGAGGAGCCCCTGACAACCAAGTCAGAGCCTGTGGCTCTGGCGCCCCTATGTGGAGAGCATGCAGCCTGCAGCTGTGCAGAGATCAGGTGGATGGAGAGGAGCCTCCAGGCCATCGAGCTGCAGCTGCCGGTCCTCATGAGCAAAGCTGATGACTTGCATGACTGCCTCGTCAATGGGTATTTAAATACATTTGTTTATTTAAAAGTGACGATGCAATTTCACATAGTTTCGTGTCTTTGTAAATATCTGGAATTAGGGCTCTGAGGCTAGAAACTGAAAACAAAAGCATGTAAGATGTCTCATTTAGATGGTGATGCTTGAGCCCATAGCTACTGTCAAACATGAACAACAACAGAAGATGACTGGGGGCATGGTCCTGGCTATTGATAAAGGCTCAATTGTAACCTTGGTGTTTCTGCTATTTGTATGTATTTGTGTGTTTTTACAGACAGGGTCCTCTAGAGAGGGAGGCTCTTGCAGCTGCAGTGCCAAGTTTCCTGTACACCTGTCAGCCTTACTTTAACTGCCTGGAATCCACACGCATCGTGTCGCAGCGCAGCCCTGTGCATTTTGACATATACACAAGGGTATGAGTTTTTTCTGATGGCCTGATCCCACAACAAAAATAAAATACCTATATCCTCACCAGTGGCATTAAGCTACGCTGATTTTCTTTCTCAAGATTTGAAACCAACATTGGTACTATTTTCTAAAATAAAATGATCTTTATGAAATCTGCTTGCAGGAGGGTCTGTCGATTATTCAGAGTACAGGGTGTCCGCGGGGTCTTAACCCTCGTAATTTCCTCCCGATTACTATGCACCTTGTGCCCTCTGGTGTCAAAAATGATCCCAGGACAACAGGAGGGTTAAAAAGTATTAAAAGTTGATAAATCAATTTAGCGAAAATTATGGCTATTAAAAAGTATTAAACGGCATTTTCCAAGGTATTAAGAAGGTTCACAGCAACGACAACATGAAACACCCTTTAATTTACTGAAACGACATGTCGGGAAACCCCACAAGGCGGCCCCATGCATAGCGCGCCGTAAAATGCTGCTTATTATTTTAAGTT
>NW_011341339.1:204385-300916 GCF_000735185.1 Notothenia coriiceps
GTTCAAATTTTATTTCATCTTTTCAGATTTATACCAAAGAGCCACGTCATAATTAGGTTCAGAGTAAATAGGCAGCAGTACGAAAGATGAAAACTACGCGTATAAACGATTTTGAACTGGATGTGACGTAGTGTGGAGGCATATTAGCTTGAACGCTACTCATATACGTACTCTTGTTGAAAAGAAGTTATTAATGTTTCATTATGACCACTCATAAAAATTATTTGTTTAATGGTAAAACCACCCCCTTCATAAGTAAGTGAACTAGTGAGATTCGGTTCGAATAAGGAAACTCACAAAGAACTACTACAGACCTACAGATATATTACGTACCTTTTCGAAAACGTACATAATGTGACAATGATTGATATTTTTAGGTAAGCGGGCCCCCTGTGAAAAATTCGAGCGCTTTTTCGGAAAGTCCCTAACAAATTGCAAAGGGATTATCATTATTTGCGCTAACGTATATGTCCCTCAACCGACGATAAAAAATTTGGTTTTATAAAGAAAAGGTCTCACAATAAATTTCTTTTCTTTTTCCCCATGTACATTTCTTTTAGTGTCAAATGAAGTTACACGTGTATAACGAGAGACGTTGTTACATAGATCGTGGTGGGGGTCAGTGGAAACCAGGTGAAAATGACCCCAAAAAAATGGTTTGGGGGGGGGGGTGAGGGACTTATGAGTGCTGCCGGATATAGACCAGTACAACGTGCCGAAAGTTGGTTACAGGGGTGACAGTGTACAGTTTCATATTTGGGTGTTTAAGACGGCCAGTCAAACCACCGACATTCCGAGCCGAAGTGTTACGAACAGGAGATAGGGAAGTTCACTCTTACTCAGGAGACACCCGGCGGGAGAGTGTGGGAAAGAAACGAACATGAGTGTGACGTGACGCAGTGACAGGACGGACGGACAGTGGACAAAATTATTGTAGTGCGACGACGACCAAACGTGCCACCCAGTCGCCCTATAGTTGTTTGTGGTAGTTATGTAATAGGGTCCGACAGTGCCACGTATGATAATCGGGGTTGCAGACGACAGTAAGTTCCGTATGGCGAGAAGAGGGCGGATATAGGAGAGTGTTGTCCGAAGCGACGTGATGGCGTCGGAGTGGCGGCGGCTAGCGTGAGCCGGATGTGGTGCCTGGGCGTAAATCTGTGACGCTGAGAGAGCAGTTTGGAACCAGGCGCGTGGCTGGGTGGTGTGCTTAGGGCGGGTTGACTGGGACGCGACTGGAGTGGGGGTCCGTTGTACCCCGGTCTTCCGCGAGCTCTTGGGGTCGACGCCGTCCCGACCTCGGCTGGGGTTATCCTGTCGTCACGACCTATCTCGACCGCGGCCTCTGTTTTAATCTCGTCTGGCGACCCCTTCCTCCGCCTCGTCCGTTCACATCGTAGGTCCCTCCCCAGCTCCGGGCGCTTCCGTTCTTGAAATGTCTTATCTTCCGAGTCTTCCGGTCTCTATATGGTCTGCTTATGGTCTCCTCGACCTTCTCCTTGCCTTCGTCCGCCTCTCTTCTTCTTCCTTCCTCCTTCTCCTTTCTCTGCTGTGTGTCTCTCCTGCGGGTCGCGACCTCGACGTGGGTGTCGTCCATATACCTTTCTGACATATCCATATCGCCGTAGTATTACTCCAAAGATTACCGATCTACCGTTGTCCGGTAGACCTGTCCGTCCGATTGTTCCTCCCGTCCGCCTCGACGACAACCGGAGGAGGCAGGCGGGAGACCGTAATTGGTGTAGATAGCTTGTTATCCAGGGAACCTCTTGTCTACTACCCAACTCACTATCGTTGTATGTCTCTCTTGGAGGTGAGTTCTCTTCTGTGGTATTGCTTCTGGACTAGCTGCTACTCGCACCTCCCGAGGAGAGGCAGGTGTCTCTCGCGGGGAGGACGGTGCGCTCTGAGGGGCGTTCTGCAGGTGGCTGGGGAGGGTCATGCTCTGTCGAGGAGGGCGCGACAGGGGGCTCAGAGTCTCTCTGGAGGGTGGGGGGACCTCGGACCCTGACCCCCCCCTTCTTCCACCTGTAGCACGTCCGTCGACAAGTTACGTCTTCGACGACGAACTGCGTCTCCGCCGACGAGCGAGCGACGACGAACGACGTCGCCCCCCACCCCCAAGTGCGACTTTCGGACGGAAGGTCTCTCGTCGGACACCGGCGTCGGACGACGTCGGGGAGTGTTGGAGGGGAGCCCGGTGACAGTGGAGGCAGTCATACAAAAATGTAGTGGATGTCTCTTCATATAATTATCCGGTGACCCTCCGAGAGGGAAGTGTTTCCCCCTTATACCATGTCTCTATCCACCTCAAATTGTACACAACCTTCTGACCTATCTGCCAGTAAAGGTCGAAACTCCTACAGTTAATTGAATCATGTAATGATAGACATATAATGTAATGTCTCGCTGTTTCTTATAACCTGTATGTCCCTTTTCTTACCACTCAGTCTTATCTTAATATAGTAGATAGTCGTGCTGTGTGTCTAGGTGTGTGTGTGTGTGTCGTCGGTGTGTGTGTGTGTCGGTGGTGTGTGTGGTGTGTCGCTGTCCACTCACACATACGCTCGCGTGCTGTAAATTGAGATGACAACGACGAATTGTGTTAATTCGGTTTTAGTTCCAAGTCGAAGTCCCTCTTGTCTACTTATTTATCGTGCGAACTTCATTATATTTCCCGAGCAGACCTGTTACCTCCACCTTTGCTTATGGCTAAATTGTTCTATTTTTTTTTTTTTTCCTATCCCCCTGTGTGCCTTGGCTACGTCTCAGATTCTTTTTTCTTTTAAAGAATTTAAAGTAAAACGGTGTGGGTTACTGATATTTAAATTATAATTTTGTGGGTGAAATATTCTTCTTAGGCTAGACATTATTTCAACTTAGTACATTAAGTCTCTTTGGCTGACCCTGAACAAACCAATCCAAAGTAATGTAAAAAAAGGCAAGTCATTGTGCAACAGTGACATGCATAAGAATAAGTTTAACATCAATACAATGCAGGAGGAGAGCTTAAAAAAAAAAGAAAATTGTAGCAAAGTACTAAAAAAACAAAAAAAACACCCACAGTGACTGGAGGGAAATTAAAGGAGGCAGCAGAGTGATGAGTGGGGGCTTCTTGAGGATGGACCAACTCCTTTTGCCGCTGAGATGCAGAAGTTGATCCACAGATGAGGATCGGGGGTGTAGACGACCAACTCATGGCAGAGAAGTGAAGTCTTGGTCAGGAGGTCCACTGTTCTTCTTGTCAATTTTTGAAAGGAAAGGCCATAGTATACAGTGCTATTGTCTTTGTAAATGTATTCCAAAGTGATATGCTATAGGACACAAGGCTGAGTGTTTGTATATAGCAAATGTAAATAACTTGAAATTTTAAGACCGTTTAATGAGTGCTGGTGGTGTTGGATGATTTGTACTTTCACACCAATCCACAGACCATAATAATGGCACTCCCAATCACCCATTTCAATAAAACTGTACAGTGAGAGAGCGCATCATTGTAAAAAATCTAATCTTTATTTAAGTTTTCATGACTCCAAAAGATGGATGCACACAAGAAAAAGCTGGGGTACAATTTAAAGTGCAAGAAGATATGATTAGTGATCAGCAATAAGGAAGATTGCCTTTATCATAGTAGAGTAAAATGAAACAAACAGGAATATACAATCAAAAATCATTCAGTTATCAGCTTTTTTCAGTAAAAAAGTGTTGAGATAAATACACATGGAAACAGTTCATTCCGCATTTCCTTTGTTATGCTTGATTTTCTTCCCCTTGAAGAGCTGTAAACAGACAAAAATGAATCCATGCCAGTTCAAGGCAACCACATTATTCTGCGTTAGGTCACGCGGAAACCAAAACCCAAGCACGCTCACACATTAGGAGTAAATAGTAGTAGCTATTGCACATACAGGAATTTAAGCCAAATACTCATAATTGAAACACTATATCAGAGGGAAGTGCTCCGGCTGTCCTCTGTAACTTTGATTACATCCACCCCCAGAGATCAGGACAAACACTGACGACAAGAGCTACAACAGTGAGATATCGAGTGGTGCAGGGATGACGTATTTACCCGGAAGTAAGCAGCGCATGGGTTCCCTCGACAAAAAAGCAACGGGGTATCTCCATAGGATTTTGGAAAATAGCACGAAATAAGGTCTGTGGAAACGAACCCGTTTGATAAATGCACGTTTTGTTCAGCTGGATAATCTCCACATGTCTACCCTACTTTTATAATTTTCGAATCATAAATCTAATCACCAGAAGCAAAATGCTAAAGTTATGCTATAAACGAACTACAGCTGAGTACAGCAGGGTCGCACGACTTCAACGTCACACCAACTTAAGATCGATATTCAGAAACACATATTCAAAATGGTGCAAGTTGAAGCGTTTGGTTTAACAGTTTGCAGGAAGCAGGTATTTGCTTTCAAGCAGAACAGGGCAAACAAACTTAGCGGGAGTGTTTACGTGTTCGGCGTAATGAGGTACAACATCCTCGACAACTTCTGTAGTCCTATTCACTTGTTAACAACTATCGTTTTTCAGACACGTAAAATCTTAAAAAAATCTCCAGTGGGGTCACTGCTGATGTATTTAATGTCGTAGAACAAAACGGGATCAGTCTCTTAAATTTGTGTCAACCACAGACCTTATTTCCAGCTATTTTCCAAAATCCTATGGCGAAATCCCATTGGCTCTGAGACGAGGGTAACATGCCAACTCACTTCCGGGTTCCCGGACTTGTCACTGCACCACTCTATTATGGGATGATGGAGCCGGGCCGGGGGGGGGGAAGTTAAGGGTCATTACTTGGGCTGTTAAGGAGATGATGAACTATACATTACCTGCAAAAGAGTTCTCAGTCCTTTCACAGATCGCAGAATAGTAGGGAGGCTGGACGTCCTCTGGGTTTTCTTCGGCTTGCTGCAAAGTGCTCTGGGCAGACGAAGGGTCCGGGGCTTCCTCGGGCCCCGGCACACCCCTGCTGGTTTTCTCAGCGGGCTCAGCAGAATCTGATTCCTGCTTCCCACAATCGATGTACTGATGTTCTGCGAAGCATGGCGGCGTGTGAGGTTGCGGGATCAGACACGGCTCCTTGGCCTCCTCGGACAGCTCCTCCAGGGAGAAGATGCCGGGGCTCCTGGCGCAGCTCTCCCCTGTGGACTGGGCGTTGGAAGCCGTGGTCATGGTGTCGAAGCCGTATGATGCTAACGATGTAGCGGAAGGTGGGGTGGTGTCTTCACCTGCACGAGCCTCCTCCGTGTCAGCCTCCTCTCCCTCTTCCACGGTGGACAGGCAGCGCTGGGATGGAGATTGGCTGTTGAAGGTGATGTGCTGGCTGACCATCGTCGTCTCCAAGGAATCATCCAACTGAGCCTCTCCCTCCGTGTCGCTGGCCTCGTCTTCTGTTACCGAGGTGGAGGAGGGGTTGGAGGTGGGGGAAGTTGCAGGGCCTCCCAGCACTTCTTCAGCGGGCAGCGTCGTCTCCAAGGAATCATCCAACTGAGCCTCTCCCTCCGTGTTGTTGGCCTCGTCTTCTGTTACCGAGGTGGGGGAGGGGTTGTTGGTGGGGGAAGTTGGAGGGCCTCCCAGGACTTCGTCAGCGGGCAGCATCTCGGCCTCCTCGTGGTCCAGCTCAGGCTGTGGGGAGAGTGCCGGTGCATGCACATCTTCAGCCTTCCCATCTCGATTGTAGTCGCAGAGCTCCTCGGGGGTGCTGGTCTCACTGCTCAGGGTGCTTGACAGAGACATGGGGGGTGCAGAGAGAAGAACCGGGGCCAGGGTCTGCATTGGAGCTAGATCTTGTGGCTCATCTTTGACGGAGGACTGATTGGGAGCTTCTTGGTTTTCAGGAACCAAAGGAGCAGAGCCGAGTTCCAACCAAGCTGAGGCCTGAGTCGGGGTCTCAGGGTCTGCATGCCAGGGGTCAACGAAGGGGTTTGGTTGTTCCCACTGAGCAGCGGGGGCGGAGGGGACCTGAGGACGGGGAGGCGGGGGCTCGGCCACTCTGTTCAGGTTGTCCAGCCTTTCATCTTCAGCAAAGTCATCTTCATCCGCATTCCCATAGCTTTCCAGCCCGCTCTCTGTCACGCCCTCACTTGCCATTTCCACATCTTCGTCCTCCTCCTCTTCATCATTCGCGTCGTTATCATGCCGGAGTCTCTGCGGCTCGTCGGCCCGCTCCGAGCCCACGTCCATGTCACACACCCGGTCGTCGTCAAAGTCATCGTCCTCATCGAAGTCATTAGCCGGTATGTCGGGGACCTTCTCAAAGTCAGGTGACCCCGCTGAGGCCCCTTCCATGTCGATGGCTCCCTTCAGACTGCCGTCCCCCAGGTCGTCCATGCTTTCGGTGCCTTCCAGGACCCCGGGGGCGCTCAGCTCCGACGCCCCCTGCTGGCTACCGCTCACCTCCTCAGAGTCGAGCTCAGAAAACAGGGCGCCACCGGCCTTCCAGGCAGACCCTCCGACGGGTCCTGCCGAGCCGGGACGAGACTCCTCTGTGGGCTGCGTGGTTCCACTCATCTCAGACACAGAAACCAGCTGGCTCCCCTCCCTCTCCTCCTCCTCCTCCTCATCCTCTTCCTCATTTAGATTGGTGGGAGGAACTTTCAGAGAGAGGGAATTTGCTGCTGCTGCTGCTGCTGGGAGGGCTTTAGACGTGGAGGGGGTTTGGTAACCAGGCTCCTCAGTGTAATCTGGGGGACAGGCCACTGGTGGTAATGCAGGCTCGGCTGGGGCAGGGGTCTGTTCCTGCGTTGTTGGTGATAAAGCACTGCTCTCGTTCTCCATCAGAAGTGTGGGTGTTTGTGGTAAGGGTGGGTTGAAGGGGGTTCGTGGAGGAGAGGAGGCAGCTTCCTGTCTTACAGCAGTCTCTTGTGGCACCACGTCCTGTGTAGTACTCTGGGACAAGACAGGGGGAGTCTCCACTGCTGCACCTGCACCACCGGCAGCCCTCTGTGCTCCGGCAGCAGCTTTGAGAATACCGGAAACACCGGCCTTCTTTGTGGCAGTGAAAGGAAGGACAGCCTGAGTGGGTTTGGTTCTGCGTTTTGCCTGAGGAGTGCTGCTGTTTGCAGGTCTGTTGGCTGGAGACGCAGGTGGGGATCGTCCAAAAGACTGTTTGTTTTGGGCCAGGGACAGAACCGAAGTTACAGGTTTCTTGGTGGGAGTAGATTTTGCAGGAGCTTTGGTCTGTGACACCTTGGGGTCTGCTGCCTTGGTTGTTGTGGAACATTTGGAGGCAGTGTTGAGATTTACGGGGGCTGTGGGGCGAGGGTTTTTCTTGGCATCAGCGGCTGTCGTAGCTGCTAGAGGTTTATTTGCAACTGTAGCAGAAGTTGGGCGACTGACATCTAGTGCAAAGATAAACAACAAACGTCAATTCACCAAATCTGTCAAAAATAAGCATTTTGTACTTTACCCCTGAGGCTAATCACCCACATTTTAAGACACATTAAAACCCTCAAATCCATCACAGTTATGTAAGCAACCTGAATATAACACGGCTTCAGAACAAGGCGTAACTCCTGACCTTTCTTAGCAGCTACAGTTCTGGGAGGCTGTGCTGCGGTGGTCCTGCCAGTAGGGGGGGCTGTGTTGACTCTAGAGGCAGCGGTTCTGGCAGCTGCAGTGGTGGAGGGCTTCAGTGCAGCTGTTGTGGGCCTGGATGTGGTGGATGCAGGTCGAGATGTTGAGGGAGCTGTAGTCGGCCTGGAAGAAGACCACAAAAGATATGTTAACAAATGCTGAAGGATAAAAAAGGAACAAAAACAAGCTGAAGCAGCTTCATCTCTGCAGTCGATTCTCTTTGTTGGCATTGATCCAAACATGAAATCTGATGCCCCGCCTCTACATGCATAAATTAATGACCTGTTCTGCTGTAAACCACAAAGGCAATTTCCACAATAGGAACCCATTAACAGAGCACCATCAATCTATGACCACACTTTTATGCCTCCTTCATTATCTGCTCACTTCCAAAAGGCTAGGCTGTAATGAGAAAGAGGATTACAGGGGGAAAAGATGAAATATGGAAAACTTGAATTGGAGCAAAGGAAAAAGGTAATGCAGAGGTAGGAGATGAGAACTGGGGCAGCGAAAGTAACAGATCAGAGAGGGGGAAAATGCTGTGTGATGAGTGATCGCATAGACAGCAAAATAACAAGGAGGAGGAAACGAAGAGGGGAAGATAATAGCTAAGGACATCTAGAGCAGGGAAGAAAACTGCCTTAAAACCATTCCTGCTTTAAGCTCCTGGTCTAAGAAGGAGCTCTTATGTGACACTGCATTAATCTACTCAATCACTACAACCGGGGCCAAACATTCCTTTCCCCACTTTCTCGGGCTTCAATTATGCTCCTCTCCTCAATGTTGAAGTGTGCCCTTCCATTGGTGCAGACACACTGTGGGCAACTTCAAAATCCTACTTAACATTTGTATATGTGTCAAAAACAGGCAACTAGGTCTTGAATCAGTAAGTTCAAAGTTTTCCAGGGCCTGAAAAAGAAACCAGACCTCAATTTGATCAGTGACCATGATATGAGGAGCTGTAACCTACATAGAGGTTTGAATATTGCTTATGCTGTGCTATTCTGGGCTCTGTAAAATCTCCACACAAAACATTCGTCTTGTCAGGCTCCGAGAACTTGCTGCATTGGCCAACCTACAAACAAAGTCAGCCGGTTAAACGAGCGAGTCGTCAGCTGCAGGCGGTTCTGGTATTCATCTCTACACTTTAACCCTGGTGTGCAAAGAAACAATTCAAAACCTCAGTACTGTACATCATTTGTACAACATCGATGAACTTTTACAACAATCAAAAATGTACGGTAATCGCTTTAAAAACTATGTGACCCCACTAGCAATTACAACAATGTCTTCTGTTGGACTTGGTCTGCCGACATGAGCGCCGACTTTGAAGACTTCAAGCAGAGCAGCATAGCATGCCTGCACACAGATGCCGCTCCCACATTACAATAAGCATTACAAAGACCATTTGTTTCCCGAGGATCAGACGTCCACTGGACAGACAAAGACTCAGTGCGGAATTGGAATTGGATGCCCTTAGACAGAAGTTAGGGTAATGTGAAGTGTAGCCAAAACTCAGAGATGAAATCTGTAAATGTCGGGTAATGATAAACAAAGAAAAATAAAAATAAAAATACATGCTGTTAAACGGCAAAAAGGCCACAAGTCTGAACTTTTGAGCAGAAAAATAAAAATCGTAGGCAAGATCAAAAAGGTGCAGTAAATGAGGCCTTTTTTCATATCTACTCCTGGATACAAGCAAAATAGGAATTGACAGCAGAAATGAAAGAAGAGATGATTGAATGAATGCATTTCTCCTAGGAAAGAGTGAGTGATACTGAAGGATGAAATTAGACCAGGACACAGAAAGTGAGATAAGAGTTAAGGGATGGGAATAAGGAGGGTAAGGGGGGGCCACGGAGACACAATAACCCCATCCATTGTTTTATGACGAGTAGTAACTCATGAAACGGTTTGATCCAGAGGAGACGGACAAACCCAGTAAAGCCTGTGCGTGGGTGGTGGTGGTTCTGTTGGTGTTTTAGTATGGATTATACTTCCTGCCAACAGAGGGTTCAAATCAATACAAATGGCAGTCCAAAGAGAGGATTAGAGGCACTCCACAGCCATCTACAAGTTAATGACCAAACACAGGGTGCTCTTGAGGACAAAGGTCAGCAAAGGGACAAGTAACTGATCCTCTTTTGTTTTTACAGACAAATCACAAATGTTTATGGCGGATGCAAAAAAAAAAAACACACCCATACTGAGCAGCTGCAACATCGGTTTGGCCAAAGAGTAAACATGAGCTAGGGGCTTTTGTTAAGCCACACCTACCCAATCCATTCATGACTCCCTCATCATTTATAAAACAAGAAAAAGCTAGGAGGACGGATTACCTTGGCGTTTTGCTCTGGTAGATTAACATTTTTCAATTTTAATCAAGCCAAAAGGGACCAATAAGAGGGCTTGAGAGGGGGAACACTTTTATTCCTGCACAGTAAGCCCATCCTACGAAAAGAAAAATACAGTCTTAGTATTCATTTTTCTGTCCTTGACCCTTCTCTCCCCCTCCCTTCACCACTTCAAGGGTCCCCTCCAAGACAACAAATTGAAATGGAGCCGCTAACAATACCTTGTTTGGCTTGTACGCCGTCCAAAATCAGCTGCTTTACTCCTTACCGAGAGGAGCTCACATTCCCAGGGTTAGTGTGGGCCTACAGTTATCTCCTTGACAATTCAGAGTAGAGGCCTGAATCGGCTGAGTGAAAAGCTGTAATGAAAGTCTGCAGCCTAGCAAAAGTATGGCAGACACTGTTGGCTTTTATGAGGCCCTGGGCACCCGCTGTCACTGTGATGGATGCCATGGGCCTCTTCTGTTAGGACAGTAATCCAGCTCTGCACCAAGTCGGGGAGAAATGACAGTAACTCCAATGGGCTGGATAGAAATGACAGTAACTCCAATGGGCTGGATAGAAATGACAGTAACTCCAATGGGCTGGATGGAATTAAGGGGAGATGAGAGAGGGAGAAAACTGACAATAAAAGTGCAAAGAAAGTGTGTTGAGCAACAACGAGCCAAGGCCATAGCAATTCTTTACATTCAGTTTTCAATAACCATGGAACACTCAGTTTCTGAGAGACCACAAAGTATTCCCATTCCTAATCAGGAACCATTGAACATATCATTTTACAAATTGTTCATCAACACCGCTTTGCTTCTCAGGATACACAACAACACCCTGAAATGTACATGCTCAGTGTGCAGCTAAATGATGGAGCAAGAAATATGGGGACAGCTCGATGGAAGTAAGGTTAAGAAGGGCTGGAGGAGATCTTGGCCACATGCCCAGCACTGTACATGCACAGACGGCAGGGAGAGAAAATGTTTAAGAGAGGCGATAGAGAGAGGGGGTGGGGAGGACAAAGACTGATTGCTCAGTCAGTGCAAGGACATCATAACCCACCACTGGAGGAGAGGAGAGCAAAGCAGGTGCCAGATTCTACAACATTTGGCTTCTACTCCAGTTATTAAGGGTTCAAATCGACCACTGACACAGAAACATCCTCCTGACCTGAGAGTAGTTTGGCATGGGATGGGGGGGAGATGTTACATATCTGTGATAGGGAGGGAAAAGGACATTCTACTGCTAATGAAATTTTAAAAGAAAAAACACATGAATGTGTCATTCAGATGGATTCTGGGTGTGCACCTGCATGATAAACTCCAAAGGAACACAAATCAACCCACAGCTGAAACAGCTCTGCATACAGTCATGGGATGTTCAGCACAGATCCAGCATCTTACTCCCATTTCAATTGATCAAATCTTATAACCCCCCCCCACCCATACATTGGTACAAATCCTATTTCCTGGAGTTTATACCTAAACACAAGATCCTATTTGCCCATCACAAAAAACAATTATGGTTTTGTACATTCCTCCCCGTAGGCCAATGAATATTAATACTTAATGAGGAAGGCTTTATGTTGGCCCCAGGCAGTGTGTGCTGCTCGAATTTCAGTAGCATGTAGTGTTTCTTTATCGTTTACCTCAAGAGATTTCCATGAAAGAGAGTTTTAACTTGCAGATACTGGGCTTTTAAAAGTTAAGGATTGTTCCTGTGTGGCAGTTGGGGCAGCAATGACTGGCGTTTCAGCAATTTGAGAAGCAATTAGTCTGGGCTTGAATTAGAAAGAAGGCTGTAAAAAGTACAATTATAGGTTGTGCAGTACCTTTGTGGAAGCTGGTCATAAAAAACACTCCTTCTGTACTACGTCAAGACCTTAAAATGTGAAGGTACTATTTTTGCCGCAGTACTGCAGGTACCTGGGGGCTCAAGACCAATGGCCTCCCATTGTGCCAGGGAGTGGACCAAACAAAATATTTATGTGGTGCAGTTTACACCAGCCTATTTTCTCCATGATAATGCAACACACATCTATGTAGAGATTGGCAGGATGACAGCTGAGGTGTTCAAATGTAATCTATTCAAATTGAGATAAAATTAAATAATTACAACTAAACAAATTGAGCAAAATGAAATGGATGAAAAGCAATTATAACTTTAAATTCCTTACAAACGCATGCAAACTGGAACTTTAAAAAAGAGTGCACGTTGTAGTAGTGGGTTTATGTCTTGTTTGATTTTTCATTGTAGTATTGAATTGTGGATCATGGAATATCACTGGTATTGGCGACTTGATATCTAGTATAGCAACATCCCTGGTTGCAGCTCAATAATCTCTTACGGTAGTTTGGTAAATCCTTTAACTCCATTCCATTTCATGCGTTTCTCTAGATGGTCAGTGCTACCGCTGTCCGTGTCATGACTAATGCAAGCCGCTGCTTGAGCTGACATAAGGTCCATTGGTGTTACTGCCAGTGAGCCAGCACGAACACCGACTGCAAAGCACACCACTACTACTGTTGCTACACAAGGGATTGGACACGCCACTGACTTCACATGCAGGTGGCACGAAATGCAACGCGCCTCATCTGTCACAAGGGCAGACACTGCTGCTGTTCCGCTGTAGTCCTCTCTGTGTCTCAAGCTGAGAGGCGAGTGCCATGTCACGTTGATGGAAACAAGCCAGGAAACGGTCTCACCGGGATGTTGTGCTACTGTAATCAGACTCCAACACATGAAATGGCTCTACTGAGTATTCAGAGGCTGCCTTACGCCATCATTGTTTTAAGGCCTGGCTCAGGTTCAACTCTTTGTAAAACTTGAAAAAATACATAAAGGGAATGATTGCCTTTGACATTCTTCATTGACAATGGCTTCCACTAATTTTGTTCATCTTTGTGTGTATGAATTATACTTTTTGGATGAATTAGTAGAAAAAGAAAAAAACATTATCCAGTCTGATTGTAGCCAACGAGGGAGGCATTTCGCTTTTTTCTCATCTCTGTTGGGAATTGTATGCGTGGTGCCGCTCGGGCAGGATGTATTGATTGGGTATTGAGAGAGACGTGTTGTTAATGTTCCAGCGTACCGTAAATGAGCTCAGAAAGGATATGACAACATGATATGCGATCAGTGCATAGATTTGTATACTTGCCGATTCCCTATCCAGCATTTAAGGTTTGAGTATTACTTGAATATTGGAAGGATGGATCAGCATTTAATATTATAAGATAATAGAAGTGGGAAAAAAGGATAAAGATAAAAAGCATTGTTCTGTACAAGATAGGAAATTTGGAATAATATGTCATCAATATAACAAATTGGTGCCATCTTACATTAAAAAAAAGGCAGATATTTAATTTCTGACAGCAAAAGAGCATCATGAACCAGTGCTTCCTCAGCAAACTGAATGGCGCAGCACGTTGATTCTTTATTTGATTAGAGATCATTAAGAGGGACGACAAGGAGCGATAATCTTATCAAGCCTCTCAGTGCGGAACACAACATCCTGTGGAAAGACGTCGAGTCCTGTATAATACATCTGATGCTCTATCCACAGAGACAGATCACTTCATTTACTCAAATGCCTATCACTAATCTAATTCAAAACTTGTAATCACAATTTAAAAAAACATTTGAAGAAACCACCAGCTGATAATAGGCCTGTCGCGATAATCAATAAATTGACTTATCGTACGATAAATAAAAATGGACTCGATAACTTTTCTGAGCTCAATAAATTGCTGTTTACATGCGTGTTTGTTTACATAAGGATGTGACCAGCATTTTAGCCAGGCGCGCTGTGGCTGCCAGCCCGGCGCGCTGTGAGGGGCGGGGCTCACACACAGCCAATGACACAGCCAGGTCAGGACACTCCGCGTGCAGCAGTGTAGCAGCCAAATGAATAATATAGAAACAAGCAGGAGACAACGTGTGACTTACTCGAGGGGAATTTGAAGTTAAATGGAAGTGGTTGCAAAACCTAATACCACATCTCCGGTGTGGAAATACTTTGGATTCTTTATTCCTTCTGGATCCTTATTGTGCCCTCCAGTGTTACAGCTGAATCACAAGGCCTGTCGCGATAAGCAATTCCTTGACTTATCGTACAATAAATAAAAATAAACTCGATAACTTTTCTGACCTCGATACATTCCCATTTACATAAGGATGTGACCAGCATTTTAGCCAGGTGCGCTGTGAGGGGCGGGTTCACACACAGCCAGGTCAGGACACTCTGCGTGCAGCAGCGTAGCAGCCAAATAAATAATATAAAATAGAGACGAGCAGGAGACAACGTGTGACTTACTCGAGGGGAATTTGAAGTTAAATGAATTGGTTGCGAAACCTAACTCCATCTCCGGTGTGGGAATATTTTGGATTTAAGCCAAATCAACGAGGCGAACCTACGGACTTGAATGAGCCGGGTAGAAAAAAGGTAGATTCAAGCTAGCAATACCTTAAACTGCACCTGAAACACAACCACCCCATTCCCCCAGCTGGGAGCAAACACGGCAGCTGGAGAGCCCCCACCTTCCCGACAGTTTGCAATCAAAGATGCATTTGCCCAACAATGCAAACATGTTGTTCCCTGCTCGAAATCTTTGAAATGCAGATTTGAATATGGCCTGTTGAGGCATCTGGGTCTTTGTATGGCCAGTGGACTGTACACCTGACTGTTGTTTTAAGGAGGATAGATAGATAGATAGATAGATATAGAGAGCTCTGTTTTCCAGCCAGAGTCTATTTAATTGATTGTGTTTTTTTAATTAATTTGTTATAATTAAATGTATTTGTTTTATTTATTATATATCATTTATATATTTGAATATTATTTCACATTTCATTTGCAATGTTCAATACAAAGTTCTGTTTGAAAGGATGTACTTGAATTATTATTATATATTATCATTATCTCAGTGGTCTAAAATGGTCTTACAACGATGCCGACAATATTATCACTTATCGCAATAATTTCCGGGAAAATGTATCGTCCAACAAAATTAATTATCGTGACAGACCTAGCTAATAATATCTTACATTTGATCAAGTTGAAAGTCTTTACTAACAAGAGCTTTATTGTCCAAATTGCGCTTAATCAACCGGGCCAACAATGAAAACTATGACAGCGAGAAATGGTCATTTGATAGGAGCACTTAGAGAAAGTTTAGTCCAACTGCAGCCCTCTCTTTCCACACCAGCAGCTCAGTATGAGGGATTATGAGTCCAGTCAATAGGACCCTGCCCTGGGGAGGTGGGGCTGCTTTCTGCCAGGGGGTCTGTTTGGGACAAAGCGGTAGTTCTTCAGTATCGCTGCCTCTCTTAAGGCCCTCTGTCTCAGGTTATTCCTGCTAACATGACTCACACTCATGAAGCGTAATCTGACTCAATAACAGCCCAAAGACCACAATGGACATGGTTCTGCGCTGCTCTCTTTCAGGGCATCACCATAGACAAAGTCGCCCTGTCATCCAGTTTGTAGGGGATTAAAAAGTGTAGATCTCACAGGAGGGGGAAGATAAGTGTGAATGACTGAAACATTGCAGAGCGTGAAGAAAGAGAGGGGAAGTGTTATTGTAAGTAAATGTAAGTTCCCAACCGCATAACTTTATTCTAATGTCCGTGTTAGAGCGCTCTTAGGAGGCTGCACCATTGGCCGTAATTACACTTCATCACACCTGCTGCCCGTTTGTAATAAAACTGCATACCTTGTTGTCTTTGAAACTGCCGAGGCGACTGGTTTCGTTGTTGCACCAACAGCTTTTGACGTGGTTGAAGTGCTGGGTTTTGAGGCAGTGGAGGCCGCTGCTCTGCTGGCAGGAGCTACAAAAAACATGGAAGAACATAAAATGAGTTTGCAGAGAAAGCCAAAAAAGCTGTAGAAAATATTGGTAAAGAATACTACACCCCCAGGAATGATCTTTTGTATATCAATAAATCACCTAGTGTTACCTTGACTTCTTGAAAAGAAACTCAATAATCTGACCAAATGATTGAGGAACTCTAGTAAAAGAGTCTCACCCTTGCCAGTAATGTTAATTGCGAAGTATTATAATGTTTTTATTTAATGAGTTTTGTGAGAGTTAATAAACAAAGCCATCAAGCCTTTAATTCATTTTTGGTTTCTTTATTCGCCGTGGAAGCATGCGAGACAAGTATTATTCATTTGATTTCAGTTGTCCGTATGTCAGTCAGACTAACCTGTGGTCTTGGGTCTCGCGCCAGTCTCAGCTACTGGTCTCTTCTTAGGAATGCCATTCACGGTGGTTGGTTTGGTGCCATTTGTTGCTGTGGACGCAGCAGCGGAGGTAGACCTAGCTGTTCCTACAGGCTTCTTGTCTGGGACTCTAGATAGGGTCTTGACCGTGGAAGAAGCTGCTGCCCCCACAGGTCGTTTAGGTACGCCCCCCGCTGCTGATGCTGTTTGTTTTATAGTTGCCGTTTTCTTGGCTGCAGCTGCAGAGACATTCGCAGAGGACTTGACGTCAATCAAAGTGCGGTGCGAGGAAGTGCCCGGCCTTGATCCAGAGGGTCCTGCAGATTTGGCTGCGGGCTGTGTTTTGGTTGAAACACCTTTTGGTTTAACTTTGGAGTCTGTTGCCACTGGCTTGCCGTTGCCCTTGGGAATGGTTTCAGGGGCTTCATCAATGGCCGCTTCCTCTGGTTGCGATGGGGCTTCCTCGGTTGTGTTGTCCTGCAATGAGGAGGGCTCTGCTACTGCTGCATCTTCAGTGGGCTCCGTGGTCTCCATGGTCTCCATGGTATCCCCATCCGGTTTCATTCCCCCCCCTCGTAAAAATAAATAAAAGGTGTGGACGCTGACGTTGCTGCTTACAAAGTCCAGGGGCCCACACACACACACTTCTTGATTGGTCACTTTCTCTCACACTGGGATATCCTGTTGAAGAAAAAGACATATCACAACCATGTTCACTCATAAATTCAAATAAACATATTACTGTCAGCCGAAGGAAGTGCCATGTCTGGCTAAGGGCCTCCAAGGAGTTGGGAGAGTTTAAAAAACAGGAAGTGAGCAGCGAGACATGCCAATGTAAAAGTGACTATGCTGCACATCTAAGAGAACTACCACAGTCATAATGCATCACAATGCGTGAGGTTAATAAATAAAATGAGGAATCTGTATCAAAATACCACAATACAAGGAACTGGATTGTTAAGCTGAACATTTATGGGGCAGAAAAATAAACTGATGACTGCTCCTAATGGCTTCCAGCATCTTGAATTAAAAAGGAAAAAACTGTGGTTTGGACCGCTGAAAGCCAAGAGGGGGCTCCTGACATGACACAGCCCACAGAGAGTGAGGGGAGGGAGGAGGCCGAGCACTAAATGGCCCACTGGTCAGCCATTGTTTCTCTCCCTGTTAAGCAGATGCAGTTCGTAACTGTCACATCGGATTTCGCTCGCTTCACCAAGTTTTATGTGCTTGGAGATTCCTTAATTGACAGTACTAAAGAAAAATTGAAGTTATTGTAGAGAGTAGAGAAAACTGTGATGGCAAGATTTAGAGCAAGTAGATACATATAGGACCTGAACTCATTAACTTCAGTCGATTCTTGTCTTGCCGGACAGAGCTCTTCCCAGATTCATTTTGAGTTTATTTCCCCCTCATCCATTACTCTCTATTCCTTAACCTCTGACCACAGAAGCTTCTCCCCACCCCCTCCTGATTACCTCTCTTCTTCCCTATAGCCACTTGTTCCTCCCCTCCTCCCACTGCCAAAAGATCTGCTTCCAGGAAATGGCTACACATGGTCTAGCCAGTAAAAGCTCTGAATGGCAAAGAAACAGAGGCGTAAGAGATGGATTGAGGAGGAAATCAAAACAGAGTGAGTGGGAAAGTTAAAGAGAAAATAAATAATAGAAATTGACAGAGTAATGGACCAGAACAAAAGGAAGTGAGAGTAAAAGAGAATAGGTTTTTCCTACCATACAAGAATGGCAAGAGTCATGATGATACTGAAAAAACCGAGAGCAATTCAGAGAGAAAGCCGACTCAGCCCTAACAGAGCAAACGAATAAGAAGGTCATGACCGTAGACGATACGTTATATTTTCAAGCCATTAGGCAGATGACTAAAAACATCTTGGAAAAAGTTCCAATGAGTAACCTTTTCCACAGACATGAGATACCGAGTGCATTTATACAGCCTCAGTGAGTCTATACACAAATTGCCTCAAGGAAAAATAATCTGTTTTATTTATCTCCAACAAAGCATTTCCCAAAGACATTTTAGAATGCATTCTTTTAAAGAAGTCCAAAGGTCAGAACGTTTGTTTCACCGCTAGTTATACATTAACATACGAGGTAACGCAATACTTTGGCCCCTTTCCCAGATCCAAAAAAATCTTGCTACTCTTTCACTTATGTTTGAGGTAAAGAGATCTCTGTACATTTAACTCTAGGTACAGTGGGTAACTATAATGACTCATCAATCAAAAGAGAAGTGCATGTATTGACCACTTGAGAAATAATTATTGCTGCTGAGCACTGATTGCACCTCCTGACTACACACACACACTAACTGAAATCCCCCTAAACTCAACTATCCTTCCCTTTCGTGCAGCCATGGAAAAGTTACCACTTGGTGCAAGTCTAGAATTGTTTCCTGCTGCTCTCTTCTGTTGTACTCCGGTCTCTGTATACGAATCTCACACAGAAAGGAAGCCGAGTCGAGCACAGTAACCTCTCTACCAACACAAAATGTGAAGCTTTGAGTCAATTAGATAATTTTCAGAGCTTTTGGGAGGGACAGTGTTGCACATATTAAATCCCATGTCATCACTCCATTCATATTAACGGGAAGCAATTAGCAAATTGGGAACATCAAAAAGGTTAGGGATGTGGCTCCTCAATTGTCCTGCTAGATTTCAAGCTTAACGAGTTGGTACATTCGCGTAAAATGTTTTTACATCAAGTCAGATTTTCTTTTTCCAGAAACTCGAAGGGACACCTCGTCAATAAAAGCCAGTTTATTATTTAAGAAGGATATGATCCAAACGGAATTTGACCGACACTGAAGAGCCTGGCATGGTTTGCCAGTCCAGCTACCAATACTAGGGGATTAGCAGATAGCATCACAGCCCTCATGTGATGACCCCCTTCTGGGCAAGTAAAGCCATCATGTCTAACCAGCTGACACCGTGTGACGCAGCACCGAGGGCAAGTCAATGGATCATTAAAATCCCATCCACACGTACCCACAGATAAGGGATGTTTTACTAAATTAAAGTCAGACTGCTCTGCAGAGCTGGTTCTTGTGTTCTATCCACCAGACCACACTTACTGTTTAATGAAAAAGGGGTCGACCGATTATCGGCCTGGCAGATTATCGGGGCCGATATTCCGCATTTGACCGATTATCGGTATCGGCCTTTTTTTAAATCAAATTGCCGATAAAACTTTGGCTCTGATGCGGCCGTTTCTCTGGCTGCAGTCACCACTCTCTTTACACGAGCAATGTCCCGCCAACAGCGCTATCTGATAGGCTATTACTGAAGTGTCAATCAACACTGAAGATTTTCCGGGCGGGAGCCAGCCAGAGAGGCGGGCAGGCAGGTGCGAAGAACACAGACAGAGGCAAGCAGCAGCGCTGAGCGGCAGAGCCATACATGTGTTTCCAAGGTAAATCAGTTGAAAGCCGAAGTTCAATAAACATCCCAATCCCCTATGCTGAAGTTGCAAAAACACCACGATCTTATGATCCAATTCTATCAGTTTCCCAGTTACACAGGGACGCGGGAAGTCAGTCAGAGTTGGGGGTGCGTGCAGCGTGTCGCAGCGGAGTAACTGGTGCGGAGGGGGGGCTGCGAGTGGAGCCTCGCAGTTTTTCAGGTTGATATGTGAAGCTCATTAGCTATCCAACATGTATCTAGCAAATGTTTAGCAACATATTAGAAGTGAAGCTACTAGACTAACGTTAGGTCTACTGTAATAGCCTCACTTTTAATAGCTTGCAAAACATTAGCTAGCATTAGTGTTTTACAGTTGCTAGCAGCTTATTGGGATGTTATGCTAGATAGACAGGCAATGTTTTGATATAATAAATAAAGCATTATTGTTAGTTAAGCATGTCAGCCTGCAGCCCCACTTTTAACTCCGCTCTCTCTAACTCATTGCAGATGGCTGCACTAAAAAAAAGGAAACTAGTTGTAAGATGTTTAAAAGTTAATTGAACATAATATATGCTTAAATGCATTTCAAAGAAGTTGTTGGAGTTTGTGTTATTCTGCATTTTGGCACCAAGATTTTACAGCAAATGTATATCGGTTCCAAATATCGGTTATCGGTCTCCTGGATTACTAATAATCGGTATCGGCCTTGAAAAAGCAATATCGGTCGATCCCTAAATAATATCTGGCATTTTGGGATTCCCCAAGTGTTTCACACCTAGCTGAGAGCATGTTAAATCTGAGCACTCCTGTTCAATGTTAAAAACTTAACATAAACACATTATTGGTCAAGATGAAGAGCCTCGTGCATTTTGATTACAAATAAAGAAAATCTCTATTGTGCCATTCTCTCGGTTCTAATTTGCATAATAAATCCTAGTTCAATGAAGATTTAAACCATATTCAGGCTCTCTTTCTATCTAGTGCCACATGGATAAGATGACAATTAGCCTAATACCCCTTGTGACAATAACAATGTGTTGCAACTTGCAAGTATTGTGTTGATGCAGACAAAGAACCAAAGGGTGAAAAGACTGCAGCAGTTGAGTCCAGGCGGGAGAAGAGTGCATAAACACAGCTATCACTTTGTAAGCTTGTTAGAGGGAGTCTGTCTAGACACAGAAAATACATAGATGCCATTTACATTCCACTTGTTAAAGATTTATGGTCTTTGTTGTCATTAAATCCAACTCCTGACCTCTGTCTTGAGGCGGTTTAATTACATCTGTCCTTCCCCATCTCTCAGTCTCTGGCTGTACTCGTCCAGACATTACAAGTGGTGCCTGACAAAATGGGTCATTTTTAATACCATGTCTAATACAAGCAGAGGGGGATTTAGCTGTGAGAGGATGGCAGGGGATTGGAATGCATTGAGCAGACTGCTGGAGGTGGTGGTGGGGGGGGGGCTGTGGATACTGATGCTGGGGCTTAATGTCATCTGTAGATTTACCACAGACTGCAGTCATAGTGTTGTAAAACAGCAAAGAGATATCACACATTACAACTGTAAAAGATTGATTGCGTGTCAAAACGCAAGTAGTGAGGGAAATCTAGGAACAGCCATCTTAAATCATCATTTTCCTTTGTGCCCTCCAGTGTTGCAGCTGAATCAGAATCAATTTAGATTACCACCAAAAGTTTGAACACAAATGTATTGGTAAATTAAAAAACATATTCCCATGTAAAATAAAAAAGGCATTTAAGTTGCGCAACCCATAGATTGTGCTTTAGATTTTATTTTATATGACTTGCAATTCATTTTTAAAAACCATATTCGACCCATGCAATGAATCATGATACTTTGATTATCTATTAATCAAAACGATGAATCGTCCATCAAGGAATTTTTTCTGATTATCTGATAACACATTCTTTAGATGCAGCCATCTAGCTTGGCCTCTTCAGTTGCCTGATTTTGAGTTTCTACTTTAAGATCCGAGTCATGCAGCATCTGCTCCAAGGTGATTAATGGCAGAAAGTGAATGCCTGAAAGCAGCAGCAGTATCAAGAGCACATCTGACCCATCCACATTCCAGCTCTGCTGACTTCCTCAAGACTCCTCAGGGCTACAGTGACAGCTGGACGTGTGTGTCAGTGTGTGTAAGAGTAGGGAGTGAAAGGGTCATAGGGTCTAATGAATGCGTGTGTTGTGTGTAAATAAGATGGGGCAGTGTTTAACAAGTGTGAGCAAAGCATGTGTAGGATGAAAGTGTGCATCATGTGAAAAGGCCATTTGCACAAATTTACATGCAGACAAAAAAAAAAAAAAAAAATTGAATCCAGCAGCCCACCACTTCCTGCCTTCTTCCAATACCACAGACACACTTAATTCGTCATCTCAACGTTCCTCAAGAACCACACCTTTAGACATTTTAAACAAACAAGGCTGGTCTGGTGAACTTGACCATGGGGACAGGGAGTGTTTGGCAAATATTGTATGCAAGGGGGAATATGACAAGTGACTACAAAGGAGATATGAAGCCCATCTGCATTTGCTTAGTGTGTGTTTTCTGGACATGTACGCAACAGAAATGCAGGCAGTTTTTAGTCTGAGGGGAGACAAAAACAAATTTTAACAAAATGTAAAGTAAGGAGAAGCTGCGTTTATGAAGTGTTATAAAGAGAGAAAAAATATGTGCGACGGTGTTTTGGAAAGGAAGGGACTTTCCTTACTCAGGGCTCAAGCTTCAGTCTTGGAACAGTTGATCAGATGCAGGGAAACTAAACTCTGATTCCCGTCTTCTACCACCACACCACCACTCCAAAAACCATTAAACTTTACAAGTCTCCTATAACCTATGAAGAATCCTAAAGCCAATTTAGTTAAAAGTAGGATGGTGAATCAGTCAGCAGTCCTTTACACACACACGCAGCCTCCCATTCCTCTAACCATACAAGGCAGCGGCGCTGTGTTACCAAGTGTTTAGTTCACACACACCGAGTGACAAAAGAGAAATTCAATCTGCTTTTGGAACACGCACACATGTGTCTCAAAGCATGCTGGCAGGAATGGCAGAGTGCAACAGAGCCAAGAATGTGTGATTATGCAGCCCTACAGCAAAGTGCTAAAGAGTTTCCTCCATCTCCGCACACCACGAGTCTTTGCAGCTCTCCCTCGTTCTGACAGACAGACATCCATCATGTGCCCTTGGATGGTACTTCAAAAACAAGGCCATGTTTTTACCTTGTTCCTCTCTTGAATAAGGGTGACTACGCGCACTGGCTCATAGCAGTATAACAATGTGTGACTCATTCAGGTTTAATGAAGTCAGTTAAAAGCAGGTTAAGGACAGGAATGCATTATTCAAAGCAGGCAGTGCAAAACAAGAATGCACTACGTGCTCCAAAGAACTATGATAATGCAGTTTTATTAATCTATGATGCAAAAATGTCATGTTTTATCTTAATCACAAGAAACAGCTGCACCATTGTATTCAGTAAGTATCTTCACCAGACAGTTCTGATTGCACTCATTTATCTCAAAAGGGATTCAAATCTGCTTACGTCGCTGAAAGGTTAGGTATAGTACATTTTTACATAAATTAAATGACAGTTTGCTTACAAATTATTAAGATCTTCAAATATAACAAACAGCTCAATGCCTATTTTCAAGAAAACAATATAATACAGGATTTAATTAAACACAATATATTTTCATTCCCAACTCAGTTAGGGAATGATGCAGAGCTTCTGTAACAGATGAGGTTTAGACCTTGTTTGGATTAACACATTAAATAGTGATGCAGCTTGCCATCATGTGAGCGATGGAAGTAACTTTGTGCTTAAAGCTCAGGGTATCTTATGTAGAGCTGTCTTCTCTCCAGCACAGCACTCCAACATGATGCTGAGAGTTGCTCCAAGTTAGAAACAACCAATAAACATAAAGCCAATGAAGCAGCTACTATATGAGTACGTGCAACACAGCCAGCGGATTATTGACTTCTGGCACAGATCCTGATGGCACTGAAGAGCACATGTGTGTGTAAATGGAAATTCCATGCATCTATGAAGTTCATCTGTCGAACAGTTCATAGGTTATCTAGAAGTCATATGACAAACATAAACTGAATCTGCTGTTTGGTATTAAAGACGTTTTACTCATCCGAGCAAATTATTTTTAGGTTTTGAGTAGTGCATCTGCTAGGGTTAACTTATGTCATACATCTCTGTATATACATCTCAAACATGTGCATTGTGATGAACGGTGGAAAAAAGGTCCTTGACAATAAGCCATAAAAGTATCAGCTGTCCAGAACATTAAACCTGACATCACTCAACCTGTTGTGCTACAGTGACAACACATGGCTGAAAAGAGACACTGGAGATGACTGTCAACATTACAGCAGCCATTAATCACGAGATGCATTCCTCAGCACACCGCCCGATGGACGAGAAAACACAGAGCAAAACAAAACTCATTACTTGTGGGGCACTGAAGGGATCATATCCAAGAAGAGGCTTGAATTCATTCTTACAGTCTCTCAACAATGTGCCATCAAATCCATCTTGTGTAGGGAGTAGGAACAATAAGACAAGGTAACATTATACGGCATGAGGAGGAGGGAGAATGAGCTTTTAACTAATGTCACGGCTGTAAAAAGAACTGTCCATCTCAAGAAATCAATATTTAAACAAAGATTTTTAAGAATAACTACGGGCCAAAACAATAGACAACATACATTTAACCATCTGATTAATTATACAGATTTAACAAGCTTTGCAATATTGTTTGGTGGATCATTGGCTTTTGTTCTGATACAACAGGGGTAATGCATTTAGGACGCATCGCTCGAAAGGAAGCACAACATTAATTATCCATTTCTGATACAGGATGCTTTCATGCTACCTTAAAAAAGCATCACCAAAGCACTTTAAATACAATAAACTGATTTGAGCAGCAGTGGGTGGTGAAACCAAAAAAACAACACTCACTTCAGAAAATCATCAAGAAGAAAAAAGGCACTTCATGAACCTTGTTATCGAAAGAAAGAAAAACATTAAACCCTGATTTTACAAAACAACTCCCTTTTTTGTCCAAATAACAAGACAGTGTGGAGGAGGTGTTGACAAGCCCTACTTCACCATGTGTTCATGTCAAGACTGCAGCTGACCGATGACTGCTTGCTCTGAGTAATCTCACGTGTTGTCCAAAGTGTCTGTCATTCCCTTACTGAGCAGTTACTTATCCAAAAGTATAGGGCGTAGGTCCGTAGGACAACGATCACCACAATGTTTCACATCCCTACAAGCATGGGACAGAATAGTAAAAAGGCAAGCGATGTGCACCTTTGAGCACTGGAAAAAGCACTATATTAATATAATGTTTTATTATAGTCTTTAACAGTACCTTCAATTAGAGCCGATGAAATTAAAGTGCCATAAAAATTGCAGAGCTGTATAAAAAAATATTTCACTGACTGCACACTAAAAATTCTTACATCAGCTTTGAAAAAAAGCCAATGCCTTGTGAAGAAGAAAAAACACTTTCATCAAAAGAGGGGGGATGGGGTGGGTTGGGCCTGACGTTAAGCACGAGGCTTATTCTAATCAATTCCATACGGGACGCTAACATGTGCTAAGTGACTGTAAGCTACTCAATAAGGCCATTAGGAGCAGGTGGTTAAATGTGGCTACAAGTTAAATGGACTAAGCCAGCTAGCCTCTAAGGAAGTGGGCTACAGGCTACTGGCAGCGAGGGCTCTGAAGGCTGCTGCAGGGAAATAGGTTACAATCTGTTAGAAGGTGGCAGGGGTTTCAAAACACACTGGGCCAGACCCTGCTGCCAGCATGATAGGCTGACAGTGAGGTAGGGCTGCTCGATTATGGCAAAAATCATAATCTCGATTATTTGGGTCAATAATTGATATCACGATTATTAAAAATGATTATCCATTTACTTTGAAAACATCAATTTATTGAAAAAAATATGTTGAACAGTATGTTTTTAACAGTTGATCACCCTGAACTTTAAATATAATTCAACTAAAAAAAACAACAAATTGAATTTCTTAAATCAATCAATGTTTATTTATATAGCCCAATATCACAAATGTTATATTTGTCTCAGTGGACTTCACAGTTTGTACAGAATATCAGTATGACAATACGACACCCTCTGTCCTTAGACCCTCACATCGTAAACAAAATAATCGTTTTATTTCGATTATGTTGTTTTCATAATCGTTGCAAGCCAAAATCGTAATTGCGATTAAAATACAATTAATTGAGCAGCCCTACAGTGAGGGGGTGCAGTAAAAGAAAAGCATCATCTACTGGGGAGGGAAGAGACTGCGTGATCAAATCTGTTAAAAACAACAACAACCATGATCATAATAAGTATTTCCGTGCATAATATTAGGGTACTATGAGGGGGGAGGGTGTGCAGCCGAGTCCTATTGTTTGCAATACTGTGCACCATGTAACCCCTTGTCAGGCATGGTGCCTACAAGGGTGGGGGCAGGTTTGAGTGGATTATCTGCTGCAACGGGACAAGGGAGCAGCTGGCCCGGGTAGGGTTGCAAAGGGGTGGAACATTTCCGGTAAATTTCTATGGGAAGTTAAGCTGGGGAATTTTGGAAATATTCCATATTTGAAATAAATTCATTTAAGTTTTCCGCACTCTTGCGGGAATATCTCCGCATGATGTAGCCCAGTGCAACACCTTCGTCACACATGTTGCCACTTGTTTGTACCATTTTCAGTCGATTTGTAATCTGTTCTAGAAAACCAATGTGTTTTTGGATATTTGGGGAGTTGGGTGGTCCGAGAGTGGTTTTTTCTTTATTGGTTAAGTGGTCGTTGGTATGAAAAACTTTGAGAAATACTGTACTAAATGAATACATTTGTATGTGCTATTAGTATCATCAAAACTTACTTCACTTTGTGTAGTCCACAGGCTCAAATGTGTGGCTTTATTTGTCTTGTGCTTTGGCCTCAAAAGTGTTATCCAGTCTTCTAGAAATCATCTGTGCATGTGATGGAGGAAGTGCCTGTAGGGGGTGTGGTCTCAATAGCCATGCAGCAAGCAGTGTGCTATGTGCATGTGATTGAGGAATGGCATGGATATTCAAGTGAACTTGAATGGCATCTGTTTGTTTTAGTCAAGATGATGCTAAAATATACTTTCCCCAACTATATTTAAGTTCCCTATGAAGAGCCAGCCTTTAATTTAGAAAATTCCCAGAATGTTGCAACCCTAGGCCCGGGCAACTTCACCCAAAACAACCCCGGGTATCAAAGCAGAGGGACAGAGGTTAGGGTCAATTTTCTTGGTCAACAATGAATATATATGAACTCTTTAATAATCACTTCATGGTTAAGGCAATTCTCAAAATGTAAGAAAATGATGTGTTCTGCTTCTAAAATACAGAGTTACTTATAATCTTTGTATCAACTTTTATATCTTTGATCTGTCAAACTAGACATTTAAGGACCTTAATTCATGAATGTCTTACTGTTCAAAAGTTGAAGGTATGACTGCAAGTTGCATCCAAAGATTATTTTCTAAAACAGTTCAGACAATAATATCTAAACATCTTTTTTTTTTTTTTTAAATTGTAATTGTTCCTCAAAGTTCACAGTGATTTCTTTAAATAATTTTTTTTTTTAATAATAAGGAGAATATTTCCACATTCTCTCAACTAAACAGTTATTGTATGTTGATTGACTCACTGCAGCTCAAGTTAAAAGGCTGCAGAAGCATTTCTAGAAATAGATGGAGAACAAAAAAAAGGTAAGGCACAAAGCCATGGCTATAAAATAGATGGAAACCAGACATATCAGTACAAAACTCAAACCATCTGTTTTTGAAGAGGACCTTTGTCCCATGTTGGTATCTCTTTCTCCATTCCTGTTGCGGTACCATGTCAACTAACTAATACAAGTAAAAGAGAGCACTGCCTCTCATTCACCTCATTTCATTTTGAAAGTATGACATTTTCAGTATCTTGAATCAGCATCAAAATAAAAAGACCTAGACAGAGAGATTCAGTACAGGATGGCTGGTAGAATAGAATCCTCATCAGTTTTGCCGTTTCAAAGCCCGCCAGCCACTCCTCTCTTGTGCATCAGCCAACTGTATATAGACAGACAGGCAGTCAATATAATGCTGAGAGCCCGGGGGCCGGATCAGTCATCCTGCCTCTGACCGGCGGGGTGAGCTGAGGTCAGATGGACAGTGATCCCACACCTCGCCTGCCTCTGACAGCCAAACCCCTGAACTGACCAAACCACACACACAGTATTCACGCACAGGCTCAATACTGAAACAAACGATGGCATCTCTCTCTCGCATATCAAGAGGCAGAGCAAAGAGGAGAACAGGATATGCCAAGCCTGTTAACATAAACAAACACGCCTTTATAGGTGCTGTGCACGCTGATTCACCTCAGACAGACATGGATCAATAACTAACTTGATCAAAAGATACTGCTTAGTCATTGGAGATAGCGGCTACACAAAGCAAATGGGGAAAGTTACTACTACGTATGCCCCTTCTGCTTTTATACAGGAACTCGCACACGTTTCCCCATTATCTACAGTTCTGCCCCACCCTTTGCTGCGAATATAACCTACATGAACAATGCTGCAAAATGTAGCAGAGAACATTAATGCAAATGCATGCAGTGAATCATTGATTAAAGGAAAGCTTTATGTTGGCACAGCAGAACGTTTTGGGATGGCATTCATGGCTACCAAAGTGAGCTATCAAACAGACTCGGAAAGTGCTGAATAACTCTTTCAATAATTACAGTGCACTGAGCCTACCTTCAGCCCCAGACAGACAGAGGGCCTAAAATTGCAGCGCCAGCGTCCACCGCTTTATCCTAATGGGCAGGAGAGTGCCAGCCTCTCCAAACCACAGAGACAAGAGTAAAAACACCACCCTGTCTCACCATCCCACCGCTGAACAGCCAGAAGCAACACAGGAGAGGCACACAAACTGATGGCGCATGATGAAATACAGTTAAATCCAGAATGTCATCCTAAACAGATTCAGTAAAGCAGGCAGGAGCTTGGATTGAATTTCCCTGGGTGTGGGCTGGGGACTGACACAAGCTGCAAAAGCAGCTGACTTCCAAGCAGATGCAAATTCCCTCTGCAAGAGCTGTGCTTCCCAGCCAGCTGCCCTCATGTTGGGGTGAGTTCTAAGACAACGTACACGCTAAAAGAAAAAGCACAATATCCCTTCGTAAAGATTAAATGGCTAACCTTTTCTGGTTCCAGCTTTCCAAAATGTGAATATTGTCGTGTTGTCTTAGTCCTATAATAATATTGCATTGGAATTATGTGGGGCTTTTTGTGGTTGGTCATACACCACAAAACTTCTGATTTGGAGATTTTTTATGGGGCATTCTTTGTTGGAAAAAAACAAACTTTGGATGGCTCCAGGTTCTTAAAGGGGAAGATATACTGCTATTCCTCATGTTACGTTATATTACATTGATTATTCTTTGGATTTGGGCTAATTGTCAGACTAAACAAGACATTTGATTATCATCTTGGTTACATTTTATGCTGTAAATAATAAAAGCATTAGTTTTGCGAGGCTTGCATCCATAACCACTATAACATCTCACAGCTGCAAAGATGCACATGAACCCATGCTAAACTGAGTTAGCCCAAATCATCAGCCCCTAGATGTAATAATCCAACAGCATATCCCAACATGCAACAGGGTGAAGCTGACACCACAGACAGCGAGGCTAGTTGTTGTTCACAGGGCTGTCATCTCAGATACAAATCAACATGTTGGCAAGAAGGCTAAGGTTGTTGAAATCCGACAGCCTTACAAGCTTGAGAAAAACTCATGTAGTTTAGAATAAAGCATGTATGGGGTTAGCTTTGATTCCCAATCTGTTTTAAAACACAACAAATGTTCCCAAGTCAACCACTTGCTTTTCTCTCATGCCTGAAACAAACAACTGCAGCCCCCCCATTGGGAATGACAGGCCCGCCTCAGTCATAAAAGCAGGCACTTTCAAGTTGGCTTAAGCAGAAGAGATAATATACAACAAACTAAAGCCACCCAGTGCACAATCAGATCATACAAATAATAAACCTTTGTGATTGGGCAAATACAATCTCATCACTATTTAACTATGAAACCTAATTCCTTGTCACACATCCTGCTAAATGTTGTAAATCATTAAGCTTTTGTACAACTGGTCATAAAACCCTGTACAGGCCATTCAGGATTTTGAAGTGAGACATGTCTTTGCATAACGCTTGTGGTTTCTTTTTTAACCCCCATATCCGATCCATTGAAACTGGTTCAAGGTTATAGGATGCAGTGAAACGACAACTATTTTGAGTCCCTCTTATTGTTGCCTTGGCCTTTATGAATAGGAAAAGGAAGCGGGGTTGTTGACAGCAGTGTGCAGATTAAAAACACTGGCTGTGTTCCACTGCAAAGGCCAGATCTGGGTACTTTCACCAAACCTGAAAGGCAGGCCGAACCGGTTTGTGTTCGATAATTCTGCCTCTAGACAATCTCTGTGGGGTCTCGAAGACAACAGCTGATTAACTTGTCACAACAGATGCTAATATACTTGATATGTTAAATTGGTTCAGCCCTTCTACTGCACTTCCTCTTCTAAATCCCATAACAAATCTAATAGAAAGTTGGATCTCTCTGGGGCCTATGTGACCTAAAAAACAGTCATGCAACACACACACTATAAATTACTTGTTATGGGCAACCAAAAAGGAACATACACACCATAACACAACCTAAGCAGTGAACATTTATTTTGTTTAACTATTATTTTTGCACATCTTGTCTGTTAGGGCTCCATATATTTAAGGAAGTTTGGCCAGTCTCAACGAAACACAAGAGTTAGAAAGGCAAAATGATTCAAGATGTGAAAAGATTAAGCACATGATGGCTGACTGGAACCAGTTACTGATGATAATCTAAGTGCAAATACCTGATAGCAATAACATGATTGTGGGATAATGGGGACAAGCAACAACACAACAATTGAGTCCTTCAAATGCAGGCAAACACAGCATCAGTGACCCTTAAATAAGCTATTGGAGTTGAGCCAGTGGGTGCAAAAAGGTGTGAGGGAAAGAACACCATTATTCACACTTGGTTTCACACCCAGCCAGGTGACAAACTCCTCAGCAGCACACACCCTGACAGTAGTAACCTGATGGTGTTCAAGATACTACAATCTCCCTAATGAGTGGCTGTATGTCAAACTGCCAAAGAGAGAGTCACTGCTCCCCTCCCCAAACTCTGCTTATTTAATGCAGCCCCTGAGCCAAAACCTGGAAGATAAACTGCATCTCTCCATCACTGAAATCTGCAGACGATGCCATCCGATAGTCTGCCTCTGGATTTCCTTCCTTTTCTCGTCTTATGCTGCCAAATCGTGAAAGCCATCACTCCACGTGCAGGGATGCAAATGAAAACAGAGATGATGCTTATCATGGAACACGAAATGGGATTTAGGTGTCCAGACAGGAAGCCCTGGGTGCAATCTACTTAATAAATTAAAAAAATCAGTGGTGTATGACATGCGGCTGATACATTTGAGCATTTATTTTTACACAATACATAACCTTCTTGATGTCAAACAAACGGAATGCCAACATGACAACCTTTTGACAATTCAGTGCATTTACATACGTTTTAACACCAGTTCAAGACACATGGGATACTTCAAACTCCCATGTGTCCAACACTATCAAACCTCGTGTTGTTTGATTCCCTGTCAAGGAGCCCTATAGGTGGTCCCTGGACCCCACTTTTTGAACCATTGTCATGAGAGCTTCTGGTTGTTGTTTTTTTCCAAGCATCAAGTGGAGCTTTAATAATACCAATTGTCTCTGTGACCAAACACGCTGAATTCTCCCAGGTTTAGCCAAAGGCCCCGTTTAGCCACACAGAACAATAGCGGTGCACGGCGGTTGCAGCTTGCTGAGGGGCACAGTCAATAAATTAAACCCGATCCAACTAACAACCGTACCAGCTGAGACTTGTCACCACTGTACACTTCAATAAATAGCGTTTTGAGAGCAAGAAACCACCGCCTAACCGACGCGAGCCAAGCTAACGTTACACATCCATCATCACAAACAGGGCGTTTGGCTTCAAAACAAATAATGTGTGGTTCATTTCAAATGCATGCCATAAAAAGAGCACGAGTTTCGCTTAGCATAACAGTCATTCTGGAAGTAGTTTAGGGATCAAAATAGCACAAAGAAACAAGAAGGGGTTTCTGCGTAACTTGAATAAACGTTACAACGTGATGAATTTAACGTACCTTCCAAACCGCCGGCTCTGGCGTTGAAGAATAAACTAACAGTCCCAGCCTTTCGGTCCAGCTCTGAGGATGAAATGCACTAAATATGTCGACAGAGCCGTAAATTTCGCGACTAACAATAACCCCGCGCAGTCAGGAGCCGAGCGTCCATCTCCGTGTCCTTCCCTCCACGTTTGAGCAGCGGCAGGCGGCGGCAGGATGACTCGGGGCGGGGAGATGCAGATTAAATCCCGCCGGCGGTCCAATCAACAACGCGAGATTGATGATTATGCAAAACAGGAATGACGTCAACGTTGTGACGTCAAAACCTTATTTTGCACATTTTCGCTTTTATTACAAATATTACAAATTAGAAAGCAATCAAAACGAAATCTGCATTTTATAAATATTTTACTTGAAATGTTACATTTGGTTTTTATCACTATTTTCTTTATATCTCTAATAAATAATGTTTGATTTACATATATATTTTTCTTTAAACAAATAATGGAAAAGTGTGGTAGGGCTCCCACATTCACAAGAAGACATTTACTGACTCAAGCCATACACATTTTTACCAAGAATTACAAAAAATAAGAAGGCAAGCAAAACCAAATGATTATTTGATAAATATTTGTACTTTAAATGTTACCTTTTGGTCATCACTATCTCTTTCTTTATTTCTTTATATTTTTGTATTCCATTTTTCACACATTTTATGTATCCCTGAAGTCAATGTTTTGTGTGTATATAATGTTCGATGTACATATATATATTTTCTTGAATAAAGGAGGAAAAAATAGGGGAACACAGTGTGGTACGGGGCCACCTATTGTCCTTTGGGAGAAACTTAATTGTTTTAAAAAACTGAGGTCAGAGAGTGGTTTGTTGTAGATTTACAGTGCTGGAGGAAGTACTCCTAAGAAAAAAGTAAAAGTAAAAGTATTCGTAACTTTGAGTTGAATAGTCATTTTCCTTTTTCACAAAAGGGTTTTCTGTTCCCAGAGATCTAGATAGTTGGAAGTATGCCTGAATAAAACTGATCCTTTCAGATTGATAAAAGTTTCTGCTTTTGTAGTTAAACACAGTGTCCACTTCCCTATGGTACAAGCCCACAAAAGCTGCAAGCTGAATGCAGTTTTGAGCTGCAGCTGCAGGCACCACAATAGAAATCAATGAAAAGGAGGAAGACATACAAAGACTATTGGAACTCACAGAGAGAAGAAAGAGTGAATGGAATAAAGACATCTGACATAAACTGTTGTTTTCTCCAACAAAGCTCGGGGAGGAAGAATGGAGATATTTCGAATAAAAAGTTTTTGGTAAAAGAGAAATCTAATACTCTCTGAGAGAAGGAAGGAATGAAGGCTAACCAGAAAGCATCAACATAGGATTCGTCAGTGAACACATTCTCAATGAAGAGTGAGAGTGTGTGAGTCACGTCTCCATCCCTGCTCTGTACAGGATCGTGGCAGATATTTCATCAGCAGTCTGTCAACCTTTCCAATCCACGAGGGACACCCAAAACTCTCCCCAAAGTTTCACTGTTTATTCAACTAAAACCTACATTTAGTAGGCTGTTTTTATATTTAAAGATGTTTTGCAGCTGAATTGTTTAAAACAATGCATAACTGAAACAATGGTGCACCACAACCACAACTATGTCAGTAAACAGGTTTCGGCTCCTTCTTTGAACTTGGCACTAATGGCACTAATCATCATATCAAAGAGCTGAAAAAGCTGCAATATTCACCTCACATCCTGCCCATCCATTTCAGATTGCTCCATAATGTTGTTACACCAGGGTGTGGCTCAGAACTGGGCTCTAGTAGAAATCCAAAAAAAAGTTAGGATAGACTGATAATATACATATACAGTGCTTTTATTTGTAGGCTTAGTTCTTTAAATGTTTTTCTTTGGTGAGGTGGTCTGGCCACACATTTGCCAAAACACCTCGTAGCGTAGACAGATGCACACACTGCCTGTGGCACTAAGCACACTTTGCAAGCCCAGTGACTCAGTATTATAAGATACAGGACAGGAAAAGGAAACTGCTGCTGCTGCAGGCTTGCAGTTTTGATCTGCGGTGCATAGTTAATATAAAATAACCTGAATTTCTAACAGCAAGCTGACTGGATTTCAGGCTGAGATCAAATCAACATCAACAAAGCACCACGCCCGACATCAGCAAACTGAAACTACAAATGATAGACCATTAGAAGCTTCTGGAGCAAGACTTTACCTCTGTAGTTAAAGCAGTTCTGCATATGTACACATCATGTCCTCTTAAAATGAAATGAAACATATTTATGAAGTGCATTCAACTATGAATCCTACATCTCCTTCCATCTCACAAAGTCTGGCATGAACCACCAAGGCGTGGTTAGAGCAGTACATAATGTATGATGATATTAGGGTTAAGTGGATGGAAGGCAGAGATGTGCTACATCAACTGCCAAGCCTCACTTGGGAAGTTCAATAACCAGGAAATGAGCTCATCATATCGGACTGCTCAAAAAAAAAGTGTATTTTCCCCTCTCTGCAAGCTCTGTGCTGCAGCCTGAAACTGAAACAGCTGTGTTTGTGTGCTGGATTGAAGAATCATAGTTTATTCTTTAAATTATTAAACAACTTAAAAACCTTTTGTTGTTGTTGTGATCTTATGTGATCTAACATGTTCATAACTTTCATTTAACCCTGTCTCACTTATAAAATAGGTTTTCAATCTCAATGTTACTTCCAAGTAAAAATAAAGCTTTTATGCCAACAAAGCAGATAATACAAATGTATTACTTTAGTACTATGTTAAACAGATCAGTATCCAGCTACTCCCTCTTCTGACAACCCATAGGAACTGCACCTAAGTCAAGTTACTGCAGATGAAATAAAATCATGATATGAAGTGAAACACGACAATGTTTTAATATCAAAGACGATCGAGTAGATAGTTTCCAGACATCTAGAGTCTCTAATGTTGTACAGTTAAAGTCCTGATTTTATGTAGAAAAACATCAAACTGTAGGAAAGGTACATCTACATCATTTTAAATAATGCATGCCTAACATATCATTTAATGTGAAGGCCATTGATACATTTAAGACACTTCTCCATCTAGATCCATCAGCATATTCAGCTTAAATAGGACATTGCTTGTTTATTATGTGGAATAAGATTACTGAAAAAACACTGTTGTTTAACCTGTTACTGCTTGAACCAGAGATAATCTCTCTTAGAAACTATACCTGAACTATTTTCCTGACAAGGAACCTTCTAGACTCGAGAGTTTGAGACTCTTTGTGTGCGCTTTATGAGGTATAATAAAAAAATCAAGCCTCTACTCTCTACTAGAGATTAAGTCACTGGAAAACTGTTTTCGACAAGACATCATTATGCAGACAACAACATGACAGTAAAAGATGATTCAGTGTGACAGGGCATTATTACAGAAGTGCAATTATGTTTATGCAATCATTCAGTTGCCTTCTTGTTAGCCTAACCCAGGGGTGTCAAACTCAAGGCCCGGGGGCCAAATCGGGACCGCCACCTCATTGTATGTGGCCCACAACAGCTTGCAAAGAATATAATACGTTTATTATAAGGTTACGTGCCGCTTTACAGGAGGACGTTGCCCATAAACTACATGTCCCACAATGCATCTCATTTTGTGAGATGCGCACTGAAGAGACTTGCAATTATTTGCCCTAGACTTCTGCTTTTAGACGTAGTTAATTATGAAGTTATTACCCTATCCGATAATAATCCAATGCAGAGGAAATATTGTTAAATAATACATTATTTTATATATATTATAGATATTTATCTATGTATATTTATATAGTCTTAAATGTACCACCGGTCCTTCGAGTGCAACCATAATTCTAATGTGGCCCGCGATGAAATTGAGTTTGACACCCCTGGCTTAAACCCAGCTCGACTTTGTCGGATGATTCAAGTCATTTCTCTCTTAAAACACGCCAGATACAACTACAATCAGTATAGAATTGAAGGTAAGGGCTATTATGTTTACCTTATAATGAATGAAGTAAGGCATCATTAAAGGAACATGCCCATGGGTCTGAAAGAAGAGCTTTCCTTGTTGTAGATAACCACAGGCAATGTTGAGTGCTTCATTATAAACATAATAGTGATGAAAGCTCAGTTGAGTGCAATACATCACACAAGCTGTACAACAATAGTAGTATCCACATTTGAAGGCAGCGTGACGCTTGTGCAGTAGAAAAAATCAAAGTGTTTGAAACTCTATACAGAAGGTGCAGTTCACGGGACAGAAAACAAATCAATCCCACATCTGAAACCTCAAACTGTACATCTGCTTGTGGTCCTTTCTTACCACATTGTTCTGACTTTGGATTTGGGGTTTTTACCGAACGAACCCTGCCACGTTGATTTGTTTGTCTCGGGGTTAAAACAAATAAATAAAAACTACTGGCCCAATGTTAATAGACTGGGTGAAATAGATACACATGGGCTAAGTAAGAACCCATTTTATTTTGGAATGGATCCAATTCATTGGGGCATACACAAGCATTCATTTTCACTTATGGAAACAGCCTTGGCAGAGGTCAGTGCTCTCCAAGGGCCCTTCTATCTTTTGTATGAATTGACTTGTCCCATTGTATCTTCTGCCAAGTAGTTCCTAGAGCAAAGAGTTTGTATAGAATGTAAAGGATATTATGGTATTGGAGTAATTGAGTGTAGGAAAAAAGACAAGATGTTGGCTGTATTTTGTGATATGTATAAGAAACTCTTTAAGAGGTAAACATTTTTAAATACTATAAAAACAAAAACACTAAAAACAAAAACAGCACCATGTATACACTACTTCAGTCTTCATCATGGCACCTGTACCCACTCAGTAAATTGTGCCTCATTAAATACATTATAATAGATACGGTACTCTTTTTAAAACCAACAAGGAACAGATAATTGTCTGTGCTTTAGTCATCCGTGATGCCTGTCCGTACAGAAGCAAGGTCCAGTCCTGCATCAGCCCCGTGTTTCTTCTTCATGGACATAAAAGACAGGCGTAAGATGTTTTTACTCATTCCTTCCAGGTCATGCTTCAGATGAGTGATGAGGTTTGACCCAGATACACAGCATGTTGGTACAGAGACATTCAGCATCAGGAGTGTGCAGTGTCTCACTGTGGTCAGCAGGGGGGGGTAGTGATGCTTCTGAGGTCACTGAGGTCAACTTCAGTTCACAAGCAGGACATCCTCATATGACGTCGTTCTGGAGGAAATAACAAAACAAATTAAACAATCTTTCTTAAACCATATATTTAACATTTTTATTATTTTGAGTTAAATAATGGTAGTGTTTACCTAAAGATATGTAATATTGGGATCCTTTGAAAATTAAAATAAATAGACGATGATCAATCTAAGTGGGAATAAGGCTGAAAGATATTTTTGGTATTTTTTTTAAATGAATCCTTGCTTTGAGAATGTATCATGTTTTTTTCCCATGATTGCCTTTTTATCCGTTTGTATTGTTTGTGCTCGTAATAAAGATGCATTACAAAATATAATTATGTTGGAAAAAGATAAATTCTCCCCAAACATTTTAATGTTTTTTCTAAATCTGATATTTTCCCACTCTATTTTAACCTACTTTCAAACCTATGTCGTCATTTTTGAAAAAGTATCTTTAAAGAATTACTTCCTTTTTTGTTTTGAAAGTCAAAGTAGGGATACAGACAAGACATGTGAGGGGAGTGAGGGATTCGGCCATAGACTGATAAAGATAAAATATATATAGTTTAATATTATTATGATTTGTATACAGTCTATATGTGTGACATGCAATGAATATCTGCACAGAATCAACCTGTTGTGTTGTGTGTGTCATAACCACTAGCTTACCTGACAGCTCCTAACTCCTTTACCTAATTTCATTTTAAAGTTTATTGTTTCAATGTTTCAATTCCCAATACTGTCTGATATTATTATCCCTGCTTAGGTTTTGTTTGGTTACACTTGATTTATTTAATTGTTCCTAAATAATGATTAAATCGTGTGCCTCCCCTGCTCACCTGTCACAGCAGCAGAAGAAAGAGCACGGCGAGGTCTCCAGTCCTCTGAACTTCCCTGAGTTTGGTGCGTCCGTGCACTCTGCTATGAAGGCATGCAGGTCTGTGATGTGGATGGGTCCTTGGGTTTGGTGCTGTGGAAACCAACGAGAATACATTTCTGTTATTTTCTAATATATTGTTGCAATGTGTCCTCTCCATTCTGGTAGTTAGGAAAACAGAAATGATGACCTGGTTTGAAGTTACTTCCTACCTTGATGGTCTCGTAGGCTCCTGTGATGAGAGCGATAAACAGCGACAGCACCATGTAGATGAAGAGGGAGATGAAGGTGTACAGGTACACTTGGCTGAACAGCCACACCAGAGTGCTGCTCTCCTGCATCTCCGAGAAGGTCACGAACATGTCGTCCCCGTTAATCAGGGAGAAGAGGCACTCTGACACCATGGATAGAGAGCGGAACTAAGGGACAGGAAGCAGAAGAGCTCAATTAAACATCTAACAAATGATTTATTGGTTAGCAAAGCCTTCAGTAACAGTTGTTAAAGCTCCACAAGTGACAACTTTCTGGATGCTGTGTGATCTGATGAATCTGACTTCAACAATAATGTGAAAAATTAACTCAGGACGTATATACTGGTGGGAGAGAGTGCCAACAGCTACGAGTTTTAACCCGTACGTGCAGAAGTAATGGACAGCGGGATATAACTCAGTTATTCAGAATGAGGAAGCTTTTATCCACTGTAATCAATTTGTTGGTGAAATGGATCGGTATATTTCGTTACATTTAAATGTATAAAGTAAAAACAGGTTGTTGTTCATAAAATGTATTGTGCTTGTTAAAAAGGTAAGGACTGATAAAAAACAACACATTTGTATTTCAGATATAAGGAGACGTTGAAGCAATGAAAATGATGCTCACTTTGTACGTTTACAATTTTTTGTCATTAAAGGTGGGGTAGGTAATTTTGGAGAAACCAGCTCGAGTGCGCTAGAATTTGAAAATACACAGCCGGAAAAAATCGGCCACTTCCTTGCAGAGCCCCTCCTCCAACACACACGAACGTGCACATGACCAATGAGGGGATGAGATAAGTTTATGCACAGATGGAAGGCTGACAGGCAGGTAGGACATCTAGTTATTTTAGCCGGGCCGGCTAAAATGATTGGTCGTGCTTTTTACAGTACGGCTTCCACAGATGACATTTTTTAATGGATTTTTTGTCAAAGCACTTAAGATATTCATTGCTATCGGGATGTTAAGAGCATTCCATGGAATATAACAAAAAGTGTATCTCGAGCCGGTTTCTCAAACACACCTACCCCACCTTTAATAAATATATATTCTTTTAATTTATGACAGAAATTACATGCTATGGTAGGAACAGAATACAAATATTGTCTATATTGTATTGTAAAAAGGGTTAGCTATAAGCTGTAACCTCAGCCTGAGCTTTGCTGTATTATTTTTTACTGTGTTTGTTTTTAAGGATTTGTAGCATATCTTTGCTGTTTGTTTTTTCAATGAAGTTCCAATTTCTTTGCATCATTTATTACGGAGACAACATTATATAAATGGCACTACAAACAAGTGTATAAGAGTTTCACTGATGTTCACCTTGACGTGGTACGGTCCCAGGACGATCCAGCCACAGAAGCAGTATCCCAGATAGATGACGGCCACGCAGCAGCAGAACCGGATCACATTGGGGAACGCTGCTCTAAGTGTCACGATCAGGATCTAAGGGAGGCACCGAGACATGAGACATATGAGAGGAAAACATTAGAGAAAAAAAAGGGAGAGGAAGCGGAGACTTTATTAACAAGATACACTAAATTAAATCAACTTATCAAAAGGAGCATTTTCTCAGATTTGTACAAATAACATAATTTGTCTTGTTGTGTCTGTGACTTACATTGTACTTCTGGAAGAATGTGAGGTAGCGAATGACTCCGACCCACACCATGAGTGTGGAGATTCCCAACAGGATGCCACACAAGTCGTATGAGGACATAGTCTGTCAGGAGATAAGAAAATATACTTTAAAGATGGCTCACCGCACCTTTTTGAACTATGTGCCACTAACATAAAATAAATAAATAGTGGTCACCTAAAGGAATAGCAAATACATAAAAAAGTATATCTCCTGGAATAACTCGATAGCTACTGATCAACTTCTGCATGGATGGGTTAGTTTGTTAACGTTGTTGTGTGATTTGGTGTAAGAACATAATACAACCCAACATAAAAAATCAGAAAAGGCATACTGGTAAGTAGGACACACCTTAGACTCAATGCCGATTTTGACGATGCTGCCAGTGATGGTGAGGATGTCGCTGATGATAAGGAGGATATACCATCCGTTAATGAACTCCAGCCGATCTGCACAGCACACTTTACGATCCAGAGTCTCCCTGAAGAAATTCACATACTCCTGTAAACACACAAAGATGGTAAGAGAGGAATCAACATGAAGCATTAGATGGATGTAAGGAAACGTTTATTAACTGGGCCTTCGTAAATAAATTGGATAACTAAAAATGGCAAAAATACAAAGTTGTTATATCCTCAGTCTGCTGACTCATGTTTTCCCTTCTTGCACCATGCATGCGCTGGTGACTGTAAAGCTGTAATTCAAAGCTAAATCTGTTTTATTTTGGGTGCAACAGACTTTACGTACCTGCTGCAGTATGATGCCTCGCAGTATGGAGCGTCCACACAGCATCAGGGACAGCGTACACACCAGAGCCACAGCGACATCAAACGCTACACGTGTGTAGTTCTCAGCTGGAGGATCATAGGGAGCAGGCAGAGCCGTTAGCTGGGTTTCAGTCAGATGAAGTAACCTTAACTCTAACTTCACGCATGACATTTCCTGCCGTTTGACTGATAGTAACTCAAACATACATTTCCTTAAGCGTGCTAATGGTTCATGATCATCTCCAACCTGCTTACAACTGCTGCAGCATTTCAATATGAGTCATATGTCATACTTTCTGAGTGTTATCCATGCTCTCCCTCATCTCACCGTGTCCAGAGACGCTCGGGTCTTTACACTCCTTTATAGAAGCCTGGTTTTCTAACCGGATCTTCACCTTGCCGCTGTGTGCCTTGTTGTCCAGGAGTATCTGAAGAAGAAAAAGGGAGCAGCAGAAAATTCATATCAGACAATAAAGTTTGCATTTCTCTCTAACAGGTCCGCAACTACCATTGAGAATTCAGAGAAAGCTTTATTTTGCACTAACGTCATTATTTTATATGATAAACCTAATGTGTAGAGTTAGCTAATCCTTGCATTTGTACTACTGTTGTAATACTGTGCTACTTACATGCCTCAACCAATTTCATATTTGGACATTGTTTTCCATATATGTGTTTAAAAAAAGACAAGTAGTCTGTGTTTTACCAAGAATGGCTTTGTTAATAAAAAAAAAGTGTACACATAAAGGAGACAGATTCACGTAGAATATATAACTCTCAGTTTAAGAAGTCTCACTAGAACTGGAAACGGAACCATCATCTTTACTTACTTTTATGTAAAAAGTGTAGCAGTCTGGGATCTCGTTGTATATAATGGTCTGTAAATTGATGGCCTTCAACTGGAACTCTATAGTGACGTTAATGAGCCTTGAAAAATAAAACACAAATCAGACTGGAAACAGACATTTCATGATGACAACAATCGACCGGGAACAAACCAGAAGCAGGACGAGAAAATGTTGCATTTATCTGTGCGTGTTATTGTACCAAAACATGTGTGTGTCCTGTGTACATGCTTGCGTGTGTGCGTGCAGCAGAGTTGGCGTGTTGTCTGTCATCATCAGATATTCAAGAGATAAATATAATCAACGGAGGCCAAACAAGGAGAAAGTTGAAGCCATGTGAAAAATGAAGCCTTACTTGTGGAACTTGAGTGTAAAGTTCCTGTAGCTGGTGGAGAGCAGACCTGTGGGTGTGGCCAGCGGGTCTACACCTACACAATCTGAAATGAGTGGAGAACAGAGGAAGGTCATGTTGAGGGAAAACTGGCGTGTCCCGAAGAGAGAGAAACACTGAATCTCTCAGAATTGTGAAAAGGGGCAGATCAAAAGCAATCATTGAAATACATGTGATCAGGTGAAGAAAGACTTTAACTTGGCGTTTTTTTCCACAGTTTTTACTTCCTCTAAATCTGGTCACGTTGTACTAAAAACACAATGATATGAGGAAGTAAGAAACTGAGTGTGTGCAACATATGTTAATACAGTAAACGGGATTACGAAGTACAGCCATTTGGCAAATTACAGTAAAAAATGTCCTGAATCTGAATATTTATTTTCCTTGTCTTTGACAGTAAACTGAAAATGTTTGGTTTGACGAAAAACAAGAAATTGAAAGGCATCATCTTGGGCTTTGAGAGATTATGGACAATGATAATATCTGTACGTGGGAGCCCTTCAATCTGCAAGGGGCAATCAATTAAAGCATATTAAACTCACCAAAGAATGAAAAAAGTTGTCTTTATCCCATAACTCAGATCAACCAGAATGATGAGATAAGGTGTTCCACCACAGATCAGATTCTGTGATCGGTTTAAATGCAGTGGCAAGCTGCTTTACTGCTGCTACAAACATTTCTAAGCACGCTGCATTGCATGCTTTATCACCACTATGCTCAGAGATACATTTCTGGTGCACGAGGCTGTACCCATTAAGCATCCCATACGGTTTATATTGCTCCAGAAGGAACACACAGGACCTTCAGGCAGGTCAGAGTGCTTTCCACCCAACGGACGCATTAACGCTAATAATACTTGTATGATATTGATCATAAGATATGGCCGATGATTTGTATTTTTCCTTTTATTATCTATAAGATGAAGAAGTTGTGTTTTGCAGACAATTGGTTTGGTTAACATGTACTAAAAAGACCAGGAATAGACTAGTGTTGCACTGTAACAACCTAAAATGGACCTGGCTGTTTATTTTCACCTCATAACATTATTACGCAATATTTATTTTTGATCTATGAAGACTTTGTAGCTTTTAGTTTGAGTCTATAAACTCTTGTAGCTACTTGTGTAAGTGATAGAGAGCATGCTCACACATTCATCCTCACTTTTCTTGGGAGTGAGGTTGAGGTTGCCCGTGTTTGACCCTCAGGCAAAAACTGTTCCCTGGATCTAATACTCTGCTTGATTTTTGACTATTTACAACCAATATATATATATATACATACATATATATTCATTATGCATGAAGTACCCCTTTTTAGGAAAAAACACTGCTTCTACAGCACTTTCTCCACACTCTCATAATGTTTGTTGACAAGAGGGAAGCGTTCACTTGTGTTTTTCAGAGACCGAGTTATCAGCTGATCTGTTAAAGCACTGGCACAAATGCACGTCATGTGATGTGACGATTAAACTCCATTAAACCCAATTAAAATGGTGTAACTAAACTACCATGGTACATATCTCTTTGGATGTGCTGTTCATACTTATTACAGCCCCCACCCTCTGTTTGCAAAGAGGCAACAATGTAAAAGTCACGCAGAGAGTTGATCACAGCCTCCAGACACTGTTAGCACTGTTAAACTAACTAAGATATTCAGTGAAGTTGATGTACCTGTTTTGATGTGAGGGTCTATAACGAACGTGTCATTGGCTGGGTCGATGCTTCCCTTCTTGTAGTACTGCTGGCAGAGGGAGAGCGCACTGCCGTTGAAACCAACATTGTACACGTATGCATAGCGTCCCACTGTGGTCTCTGGTAAGGCCAGGTACTGTGGAGAGGATGAGAGGCGGAGCTTTAACTGAGCAGGCAGCCACGTACTGAAGATGGACCTTTATTAATCCCTGTGGGGAAATTTAGTAGTTTAAAAAGCAACGGGGTAAGGATGAAAAATAGGACAGCACAGATTCACACAGATTAATAAAATCAAAGATAAAATCAAAGATAAAATCAAAGATAAAATCAAAGATAAAAATGATGAAAAACTATGAAATAAGAAATGAATAAAAAATAAAAATGAGCATATATACATATTGGGTCACATAAACTATGAACTAAGAAATTAATGAAAATGAAAATATTGAGTCATATATACATATTACATCTTAGATATATTTACATGAATGTGTGCAAACAGTGTGTATTTATGTCCAGTAATTGTGTCACATTGTTGACCCCTGGTTGTGCTCTCTAACACCAGCATCCATCCAAATCATATTTTGGACGTTTTTTTCCCCTTCATTTTGAATCTATATTTTAGCGTCTAGAATCTCAACAAGTGATGAAAACATTTGGTCGGACCAGAAGCTTACTCTAGTCTGAAATATCTTTAAAATGTTGCACAAACATTCATTGTCCCTAGAGACGATGTATACCAAAGTATCTTTGAAAAACCTTGACTCTCGCACTGGCACCACCCCCACTGTAACCCTTTGGTTCAATAGCAAACTGTGATTGAAAAAGATTCAGAGCAAGTTACATTATTGCATCGATGTAAAGGACTAAACAATGACCTGATCCACAGTGTAGAAGATCTGGTCGTAGACGTCGCTCTGCTTGTAAACAGCGTAGGAATTGTCTGATGACTCGTCATAGTCTTTGAGAAAGAGGTGCTTGAAGGTCATAGTGTTCTCCTCCTTAAAGGTCACCACCACCTGGTTACTGAGGCCAAACAGCACCAACTGCAGCAAAGACAGGGAAGAGAAAACATGTCAGGGAGAGGAGAAGTGAGGAGACTATAAACCCTGAAGCTGTGCTTGAATAATGCGAAACTTGAGTTGGGATTAAATCACTTTTCATGAAAATAGCCAGTTTTATTCTATTCTTTCTTACACATAAGTAGTAAAACTATAATATGATAATATATGGAGAACTTCTGGCGTACCTGCGCTGTGACAATAATGATCTTTAGCAGCTGCAGGATCAGCTTGTAAGGCTTGCGGCCCTTGGCGTGGTATTTGTCACAAGGGCTCATGAAGAAGTATTTTAACTTCCTGCGAATGGCCTCCTCTTCCTGATCATCCCCGACCCAATGACCCGCCTCGGCCGTGGGAAACAGATGGTTGCTTTGGTTGTTGCCATGACTGTGACTCTGATGGTCCTGCTCTCCGCTGCCGTCTGTGGAGCCGTAGGGAGACATGGAGCCCGATAGGCCTTCTTGCTCTGAAACAAAAACAAAAACAATGTTTATTTTCTCATGCAGAATGTGATCCGATAACATGATAAAAAAAACAGTTCATAATCTTTGATGGGGGCATCTTCTCAAAGATAACCGAAGCACAAGCTGAACGGACCGGGGAACTCAAATTAATGCCTCATGATATAATTGAGCTGTATAAATAATATAATAAACACTTTGGACCATAAGGCATTTCTTATACCATAATATATTTGGGTATTTTCTTTAGAAATGCATTGTCCACACAAGCTGCATCTCCCAATCGTTAGTTTCTTTATTCACAAAAAATATTGTGCAGTATTTCAAACACTATCCACAGAAAGATTTCTAAATCAGCATTACTGTCTTCCCTGACATTTAACTGTTTTACTGATGTTTAATAATATTGGAGGACTCGTGTCTCAAATGCTTTCAGTGATTTTCCTAAGACCTTTTAAGCCAAGGTAGTTAGCTACCTTCAGTTTGTGGATGTTAAAGTGGACCTATCATGCTATATTTGAATAATATAGTGTAGGACCATAGCTATATAAGGCATATTTATACTTTTTATTTTTCAAAATACCAAACAGGTCATGCATTTTAGCCATTCCTCATTTCATTCAATTTAACAGTCTTTTCATGGGCTGATTCTGTGAGAACAGCACCATCTACAGGCCTGGCATATGTACTACAACGTCTCCAGCGCTTTCGAACGGCAATGTCCGTGGCTGTCTCCTCCTGATTGGTGGAGTTGGCCCAATAGCCGTAGCGCCACTTCTGTGACGTCACAGAAGTGTTCAAATCTGGATCAGTCTGTATCAGATCCGTTGCAGCCCCTTTTTTAGAGATTTGGGTATGGAGGAAAATAGAGAGGGTTGTGTTTTCTGACACTTGGTGAGTTCCCTGGAACACCGGGGACACATATTCATGTATAAAAGACGTACAAAAGTGCATTTTGCATGATAGGTCACCTTTAACCTAAACTTGGAAAATCTGTACAAATGCTGGGTTTGTGAAATAGCTCGTCTGCAAATTGTGTTTGCTTATTCGCACATTTTAGCATGCTAACACGCTTAACTTTGACCTACAATAACCACAGAAATGACTTACGGCAAACTAAGAGACAAACACCAGAAATGCACTATTGTGCAGTACAACAGTTGTGACTATAACTGGCTGAGAGGGAAATCACATAAATTTAGTGAGTAAGCCGGAGTCTTGCCATTTCATGCAAAACGTGACTCCAAGTTCTTCTCGGTGTGCCGGAACAGTCTGTCTTCAGCTTTCACCTCAGTCTGACACGTTCTCTTTTGTCTCTGAATCTGTGTGGATGTATTCCTCTCTGTGCCCTCTGGCGCTTTGAGACATGTGCTCAGTGCGGCTGCACATGTGATTTAACCATTTTTTTTACTCCAAGCCACAAGGACTAATTGTCCTCCTTAGTAAAGGGTACAAAAATAGCCAAAAGAGGAATTTAACAATTGAACTTTGGGATTTGTATCACTTTTGAAAACAATGCTACACCTCTTAAATTCAGAGTCTCTGTTTCTGTGGTGTTAGAATAATCAAGAAAATGTGTCTCCGACCGAGAGGCTGCAACAACCAAAAGAGAAGAACAACTCCTCAGACAACTACATTATTAAGCAATGAAAATGTTATGATAAACTTACCTCTACATTTCTTAATATCCTTTAAAGCTAAGGTAGGAGACACAGGGCAAACACTCTACAATGACATCTTAGCATTATTGCCCAATAATTCCAAAATTAAACGTTCTCCTCTCGCTATAAAAGCTATCTTTTATTTGTATTTGTTTTAAAGCTTATGAATGTAACTCATAATTATTCGTCAATTATTGTCGCCTTGCCTTGTTGTCTGTGTTGTTTTTGTATGACATTCGTGCGGTTGTCTGACTGTGATTGCTTCTTATTCTTATGTCTTTCTTGAATAAGAAATCTCAATACCAAGAAATTACCAAAATGATTGAAGTTCAAATTCATTTAAAAACATCGGACACGGCTACACAGAGCAGTCAATTTGTGGTCGGAGAGAAAGCTGGTCGATGTGTCACGTATTAGCAGAAACTGACCTCATGTTAGGAAAGTAGGTTAATCGTGCTTAATATATGTCACGTGCTTTGAGCTTGCTGGAGACTGCAAGAAAAGAACATGAAGAATGGGGTAACTCAGTTTTTTCCCTCAGGAAATGACTTGTTGGGCAGTCAACGTCAGCATGGGCATGATCAGATGAACTGCAGAGTCAGGATGAATGCAGGTTCAACAGACAAAGTATGTCAGCAGAGCAAAGCCTTAGCTTAGAAGAGTTGTCTAATGGGAAAGTGAAGTGAAACAGAAGAAATACATTCCTGGTGTTCAATATTAGTCAGCACTAACTGTAAACTAGATGAAAGTTCAACAACACTAAACAAAAACGTTACAGACTGGTATAACTCTTGTCCCGTGATATTCTGTGGAACCGCCATCTAATAATTCAAAGTAAAGACTTAACATTTAGTTTAAGACTTGAGTATTTTCTTAGGTCTACTCATATTATGTTTTCTGCCTAAAGTTAGTAAGCTAGACAGAAATGTTTACTGTGATTGAAATAAAATGTAACCATAACCACATGTGGTTTCCTGCATGGTTTCCTACGTTCATAGGGATCATTTCCTACATCATACGACACCTGTTGCTAACCTGTGAGAACTTTAAGTCATTAAATTGAGATGAACAACATCCAGCTGAACACCGTGAGAGACATTTTAATAAACTAAAAACACCCTGGCTTCGACAATGGTTGCATGTCTCCGTAAAATAATCCAAACACCTCATATTTCGTGCGGACAACAGGCGTGAGTGCGCACATATCTTTGATCAGAGGAGTGTGTTGATCGTCACGGTGGATAGCATTAGGATAAACAAAAGTGGGCCATTGACCCTGCCACCAAATATGACACATGCTGAATAAAGCTGTGGAAATATCTGGCTCTCCCGGTTCACAGTTATCTTTGGAGTACTAGCCAAAACACTAAAGTAAATACAAGTTTGTCAGACTAAGTCCTCACCGTCACTGAGAATATGTCAACACACTTGTATCTACTGTAGGCTGGCAGGCTGCAGCAAGAGGCCACCCACAGGTGCAGAGTCCAAAACTTCCTCTTATGCTTCAGTTAAAAGGAAACACCTTGAACCAAAAAAGATGATGCATTGATATTCTTGGTATCTGCAGGTTGGAGGTTATTCTTTGTATCAACTGAAATGCTATTCATTTTGCAGCAAACTGTGAGATGTATTATCAGGGGGAAAATACCTGATAATCTGGCTGTAAAAGGCCAGTCTACCTTGATTACAAATGGTGGTTTAGTGGACATAGATTTGGCTTTATGTGCTAACGTTTTAAGACATGCATCTCTGTAAAATCTGCTGCCACCACAACACCATGGGGGTGAGCAAGGCAGTAAATCAATAAAAAATGTAAAAACTCAACATTGAATTTTATTTCCAGATACAATATTACTTAGAAAGATTACCACACAACCAATATTTTTAGTAGCGATGTTTATTATTGTTCAATAATAGTTCCAGTGTTGCGGTTAACTTTGTGGTTTATCCTGAAGTGGTGGGTGGAAAAATGATTTTGGCAATTTCGGGGGCACTGATGTAAAACCATCACAGACACATAAACCCTTACTGAACACATACTGTGCGAGATGCTACATGAAGCAGGCCTTAATCTTTCTGTGTGTCTACATGAACTAAGACCTGTCTTGGCCCTAAAAACAACAGTTTTAAGGTCACAAACAAACTTCCACAATCAATTCAAAAATCCTTCACAGTACAGAGGAACTCCATAATCTGTGAAGCCATACTTCGCCCAACCCAGAACAACAAGACTGCAGACTTAACCATGCGTGAGTTAAGATTATTAAAATGGTGTCGAAACTGTTATTATGCATGAAGGAGCTGGGCCGTTTAGAGTTGCTGAAAGGGGGGGCTAATGGTGATGTAGCATCTGGGTCTTAATAGACGGGAGACCAAGAACAAACCCACCATCAACATCTGAAACTGGGGCAAGTTTTTAACACCATTTGTCTCATTTTACATCAGTAATGTTAAATTAGCTCACTCAAATGAAAGGTGCATGCTATAACTTGTGGTCTATAATGCATGTAGTTGAAGCTTGAAACTCAAACACTAACAAACTAGTCATTTATTACATGGAGCTGCTGTGATGCAAGTCAAATTTCAGACCTGATCTGACCATTAAAGTATTATCGTATTAATCAAAAAGGATCAGAACATTGGTATTAATGACAATCACATGTTCAAAGAACACAATGTCCCGTGGTTGAATATCTTATTTAGTTTAACCCCAAAGTAGAATAAATACCTGTATTTGAGTTGATCTTGTAAAATGACTAACTCTTTACATTACAAGGACTTTTTTTGAGAGAAAAATAGTTGAATACCTTTCTCTGACTGTTATTTAAACAGTTGATGACAGTTACTGCTATATAATTATCAAAATGAGGTTATGTCTAACAACCTTTTCTTGTATTGTTGTCTAGTTACATCTCTCACTAAATGATGCTTTCCTTATTTAGACACAACCTGTGGAGGGAAAATCCCACGTTGTCAACAAGGATTACAGTAAGGAGTCATCGTAGCAAAAACCTGAGCTGTTTTGGGAAAGCACACTTGATATATAAAAGGAGTACTGTAGAAGAAGATGACAGAGCAGATTTACCGTCTGAGGTGGGAGAAGTACTCAGATCTTGAACTTAAGTTAACTTTGATGCATTGTGTTGATTAAAGCTGGTAAAGGGGAAGCTACTTTTAATGACTTTGTATACTAGTGGAGTATAAATTAGTATACAATAAAAATATTCAAGTAAAGAACAAGTATCCCAAAATCGTTCTTAATTACAATACTTGAGTAAATGTACTTCACGACATTACACCACTGTTTACAGTAACCTACATGTTGTGTTGTTGCAGCTCTGACACTAGCAGGTGACCAGCAGGAAAACAACACCATTTAACACAGTTTAATAGTAGACAGAACCATGTCTACTTGTAGAAAGACAAATGAGTCGTGTCTAACTGTGGAGTAAAGGAGAGTTACATTACCTAATGAGTCCCGGTGAACTGCGTCAGCCATGTAGTTATCCGTTTAAGAAAACAATAAATAGGTGAATCATATGGCTAACACTGCGAGTAGGGTGTATTTCCTTGAAAAATAACTGTTTACAGGTCTCAGAAATCACACAGCTGTCTGAAAGCAGTAGCCGGGCCGAGCTGCTGTTGTTTCCAACTCTCTTCCTCTCGTGTGTCATGTGACCCACACCACGTGACCACATTACTCACAGATCATTGCTGCTCAAGAGCAGCCTGGAGGCAAGGCACATTTTTGGTTAGATATTTTTTAATTTTATGATTTTTATTAAATGTATGATGATTTTTAGATTTGTTTACTTAGACAGTTAAGTAAATACAATGTACAGTATTTAATTGTATATACAGTTTTTAGCTCATCTCATTCTATTTGCACTAAAATCTCATTGTATATTCTTTGTATAATGACAATAAAGGCTTTCTTTTTTTATCAATATTTTTATTTTTATTTTCAGGTGAGACAATACCAAAAACATTAAGGACAACACAACAATGCATAATAAAACCAACAAAACAATAACAACAAACAACGACTAAAACAAACAAACAGCAACAATAAATAGCAAGCTATACTCATGTGTGAGTATTTATCATGTTATATTTAAGCCCATAGACTATAGTTATAACACTTGACCTTTCTTCCTTCATGCACGTTGCAATTGGGGACCAGACCATAACAATACTATATAAAATAAAAGCTTTCTATTACTTGCACATTAGTCACAATCTCCTGGACTGTTTTATTTCTATTTTGTTACTTCTTGCACTATTTTCATTGTTTTTTTATTTATTGTATTGTTTATGTCTTATATACAGTAGGCTACACAGTATATGTATGTTGCATTGTTCGAGGAGCCTGGGACAAGACAAGATTTACATTGCCATAATTATACTGTAGCTGCTGTGCAGAGGACAATAAAACCTTTGAATTTAGAATCTTAAAAAACAAGACATTAAATATTCACAATATCCCCTCTGTATGGAATAAAACATTCTGAAGTGTTTTGAATCCAAATGCAAAAATAGGCCATCCCTTGCAAATAACTTCAACACTTTACCATAAATGTACAACACCTTACCATCACACAGTTGTGGTTCTCAGAAAGAGCATCAGAGTGCGATGGTGACTTATTTTCCTCTCTTGGAAAAATGACTCACCTCCCTTCCCTTTCTTTCCTAACATTTCCAGTTGCTGCGTCCAGTAGCTGATGTAAAACACCTGATTTCAATGTAAATAGCATACTGTTATTCCCATAGTACAAAACATATATATCAAAAAGCTTTTTTCATTTAAATGTAATCAGAGCAAAACACATGTATTAACATTATTATAATAAATACATAATGCTTTGATTGCAAGCTTGACATTTGACACAAGTACAGCTGCGTCACCTCTGTGGGAAATCGCTTTGGTGTGGTGATTCCACATGTGGTGATGAGGGTGCGCAAATATGATCATATCACCCCCATCCTGAAATCACTGCTCCCCGTGGAACTGAGGATCGAATACAAGGTCTCCCTCCTCACCCACCAGTGTATCCATGGAACTGCCCCTCCCTACCTCAAGGAACTCCTCACCCCTCATACTTCCTTGAACTCAAATGTGAAGTGCGTTATAAATGAAACCCATTATTATTATTATAGAAACAAATATGCACTGTTTGCTACAGCTATTGTCCCATCAGGCCTGCCAAAGACAGCAACGTGAGGAAATTGTAGATTTTCCATCTGCCTATTGGCTTGGAAATTGTGGGTGTCAGCTAATACACTGCAAAAAAACAAGGACCGCATCACCCCTTCTGACCCAGAAAGCGACGCAACTTCTGGTCCAGGCTCTCGTCATCTCACGCCTAGACTACTGCAACTCCCTCCTGGCTGGTCTACCTGCATGTGCCATCCGACCTCTGCAGCTCATCCAGAATGCAGCGGCTCGTCTGGTCTTCAACCTTCCTAAATTCTTCCACACCACACCGCTCCTCCGCTCCCTTCACTGGCTTCCGGTAACTGCTAGAATCCACTTCAAGACACTGGTACTTGCGTACCATGCTGCGAATGGATCTGGCCCTTCCTACATCCAGGACATGGTTAAACCGTACACCCCAGCACGTGCACTCCGCTCTGCATCAGCCAAACAGCTCGCTGCACCCGCACTGCGAGGGGGACCCAAGTTCCCATCAGCAAAAACACGTGGGTTTGCTATCCTGGCTCCAAAATGGTGGAATGAGCTCCCCATTGAAATCAGGACAGCAGATAGCTTACACATCTTCCGACGCAAACTGAAAACTCATCTCTTTAGACTCCACTTCGAGCGATAAAATTACTAACAAAGCACTTATATACTAATAAAGGGCTGGCTTTTTAAATGCCAGTTGAGTAGCACTTGAAATGTTTGGCTCTATGAAACCTGATGTACTTATATGATTCTGTTTTCTTAAAGGTTGTATCTTCCTGGTCGAATGCACTTATTGTAAGTCGCTTTGGATAAAAGCGTCAGCTAAATGCAATGTAATGTAATGTAATGTAATGTTTAGTATATGTCCATGTTCCAGAACAAAATGACTCAGGGTGCCTCTGAGATTACAGGGGGCGCAGCAGTAGTAGGTTTGCATGAGCAATGGTGGCCGGCAACAGCAATGAAAAATAGCATTGATGGTCCCCAATGAACAGATTATGGCATTTGTTATGTTTTGAAACTAAGCAAGTGAGAACATTTCAAGTGAGTTAAAAGTGCAATCCTGAAATATTTCATATAGTCCAAAGTGGACTATGGCAAAGAAAAGCAAAAAAGCTTTCAAAACTGTACTGATAAAAAAAATGAGAACATATGTGACCCGCTCTATCGAAATCAGTCGGAAGTCGCAACGGCTCATTTAAAAATAAACGTGGATTTGCGTAAAAAACTATTTTTTCGGGGTTCGTGTAGTTTTTTACGCAAATCCACGTTTATTTTTAAATGAGCCGTTGCGACTTCCGACTGATTTCGATAGAGCGGGTCACATATGNGTGGTCAGTTCATGGACAAATGTGAGGTTTCTTCAAAAACCCAACAAAAAATAATATGTTAAACCTTTAGACTGGTATGCAGATGTTTTTGTATATTGTAGTGTTTCTTTTATGTTTTTTGGACATGTTTACCTAACTTCTTCAGTTCATATAATACTTTTATTCTATTTTATTAAATGTTTTGAACATTTTTACTTAACTTCCTATGTTTCAATATTTATTTAATTTTTGTGGAACATTTGTGCTGAATGTCCTATGCATGCTTATGCAATATTTGTATTTAATTTCTGTTGTTTATTCCCACCATCTCCCGGAGTTATGGTCTTAATCTCATGAAGTATATTATGAGTTATTTGAAATAGAGATAACTTTAAATAAAAAATGACTGAGCATAGCCAAAGACAAACCATGTTACCCTTGGGTGTTTAACCCCGGCCCCCCGCTCTTAGAACCAAAGCTTGAGAGACAGCAAGCGCATTTCGTGGCATCGGCGGGCAGTGGCAAGTACTTCCGGCATCTGCCACAGAGGCCGCTACTCCGTGGTATCTGTGGCAAGTATATGCCACAGATNAAAGGACTGGCTTATCTAAAGCCAGTTGAGTAGCACTTGAAATGTTTTAGCTCTATGAAACCTGATACTTATATGATTCTGTTTTCTTCAAGTTTGTATCTTCTTGGTCGAATGCACTTATTGTAAGTCACTTTGGATAAAAGCGTCAGCTAAATGCAATGTCATGTAATGTAACAAGATTAACACACTGCTTCTTAAAATAGACAAGTGTATGTAATGTTAATCTACATTTGCCATTGCAAAGGAGTACAATCAATGATCAATAAGTCTGAACAGATTCTTTCAATACTGTACACAGTATGTTCGTCTTTAGAGCAGAAAATATTAGGACGTTCATTGATAAGATGAGTAGGCCTAATGAAGTCAAGGACCACAATTCAAATCACCATTCCTGAAGCTCAAAGTTTACAATTATTTTCAGATGAAAGTAGCATACAGCACTTTCAATCCTTATATTTACTTAGTGGCAGAAAAAGGCTTGCATACATTTGTGTTGGGCACCGTATTAAAATGTTTTACTTGGTTTATTGTTGTGGGTTTATATTAAACAAAAAATCACATTTAACGTTTTATTTCAATTGTGAAATGACTTTACATTTTTAAATGTAACAATCTTAATTTGACCATAACCGACAAACTACATGAAGGCAGTCTTATATTGTTGTTTCCATAATTTCCCTGCATTCAAAGATCATGTGACCAGATAGGATCTCCTGTGACTCAAATGTTCCCAACACTGATGAGTACACAGGGAGATGGTAAACATTAACCATTCATCTGCTTTTTTCTACTTCAGTTTGTTGATTGAGTTACATAATGTATACAAAGGAAGCTGAACAAGGGTGCATGGCACATAGGGAAAGAGTGGCACAACACAATATCATTTTTAAAATAACTTTTTTGTAAACTGTGTGATACAATTCACTGCAGGGCCAATACTTTGTTTTGCTCATGACTTAGCTAACTGTAGGCTAAATCAATATTTGGAAGCATCAGTGTACAAAGTGTACTCTTCAACACTGCCGTCCTGCACATACGAAAATACTCTCAGAAGTTTTGAGGAACAAAACAGTTTAGGTCTTCAACCTGTTCATTAAACTTGCAGAAAGCCTACTTCTATTTAATTTCTGTAACAGAACATTGCAGGCAAGCAGGTGATACAACATGACTTTATTTGGGCTGTCGTTTTTTGTTCTGGCTTTATCCTTCTTTACTGTCTATAGCGGGCCTACAGGTAAGTTCAGTTATTCAAAATATGTCTTAAAATAATGGAAAACTGTTTCTTTTCATGTTGTGGTTCAGCTTCATTAGTGTTTCTGAAATCTGTATTTTTATTTTGAGAATGTACAAGTTTTACTATTGCTTAGCCATTTTCATTTTGAGAAAATATGTTTCTGAAAAAGAAAATCGAAAAAGGAAAGAGAAAGTATCAAAGACTGAATATACTTTCAGTACAACAACACCGGTTTAGGGATTGTGTGAACATTATTGGGAGGAATGGGGTTTGTTGTTCAGACTGACTGACTTTCCTCTAAAGAAAAACAACCAGGTTACTTTAGTTTTTGTGTTTCAATAAACAACGTTAGCCACATGTTCACAAATGTGACATCAAGTTAATACGCTCAAAACATAACTGATGATGGGGTTTAGTTTTATGGGAACATTATTTTTGAAATGTGAGGGTGAGATCAAAGGAGGTATCCTGACATTGTGATTGAAGAACTAAGTCCACTGAATTCTAATTAATAATATTAAGTTTAAATAAAAAAAATATTAGGTTCATATTGATATCATTGCTTTCAACAATTATGTGTAATCTGTTGACATAATACATGTATTTAAAGTAAAAATGTCCCTTCTTTCCCGTGTAGGCCAGGCTGTAAAACACTGATAATATATTTACTGTTTGCTTTCTCTCAATCAATTTTGGTTTCTTTTGACCATGAACACTCCCATCATAACAATAACCACTTATGTAATATTTTCCACATGATAATGGTTATTTTAAGTCATAATCTTTCCCTAAAGCCGACTAAGTTGGTTTTGTGTCCAATTCTGACCAGCTTGGATACACAGCTTGGATTGTGTAAAAAGTCTCCAGTTATTTGTATTGCGCAATGTTTCGATCTCACAAAGGTCAACTTTAGGCTTTGTCTAGATGGAAACGCAGCTAAATGTAAATGGTTTTTTTATACAGTTTACAGAGCTTTTGTTCAGATTTTTGCCTGAGATGATACTTTGATGTATTGTATCATCCAAGAATGTGAGGAAGGTGTGTACCCTTTTTGATGCATTCTCTCTTTTAGTTATTCATCGTGAAACAAATTGAACCAATGTAATTCTGTTTTATGTTGATATATTGCTCAAAGGTAGAGAATAAACAATACACACCGACTATTTCCACTGCACCTAGCTGTGATCTGAATAAGACCTTCAGCAAATGGCCAATGGACTTCATTTATATAGTGCTCTACAGAAACCACTCAAAGAGCTTTACAATACAAGCAAGCGTTCACCTAGCATTCATACACTAGTGGCGGAGGTTACTTCATACTTATTACACCTGCTCACCAGGAGCCATAAATACATTGACAGCATTTGTTGGGGTTAAGTATCTTGCGAATGGACACTTTGACACGTAGACAGCATGAGCCAGGGATCAAAATACAGACCTTCAGATGACTTAAGTTTTTCATTGCCATATCTACACTGTAGCTGCGCACATGAGAATAAAGCCTTGGATCTTGACTAAACAACTTGTACTTCCTGAGCCACAGCCTCCCCTGGATATTACTGTTTCAAAGATAATTGGTCTCACACTTTTTTATTTTTGTCAGGTGTTCACTTGCGCAACATGGAGAGCTTCATCCAAGCCGTGCAGCAGGTGGAAGACTCCAATCCCGGTCTGTGCCCCCTGGCTCTGGTCCGGGCCCTGCGGAAGACTGCCGGCCATGACGATGAGATGACCATTCACTTCCTGGGTGCCTCGTATAGCATTGCTTACGCTGAGGTCCTAGAAAAAGCAATTCTTAATGCCTCATCCTTTAGCTTCTTTGACAAGGCCATCCACCATATTGTGACAGATTACGGAGAGGAACGAGGGGTGGTCCTCGCTCCTGATGGCACCACGGTAGCCCTTGCTCCTTTACTGCTAGGAATCGAAACAGGTCTGAGAGCAAAGGTGGAGGGGACACCACCAGTTGGGATGTTCCCTCTCACTTTAGGTCGAAGGCTGGGCTTGTCCTTCCTCAGCCTCCAGGACTTCCCTCCGTCTAATCGTCTGGGGCCCAACGGGTGTTGGGACAGTGTGGAGCGCCCTAAGTTGTTCAAGCTGTCTCGGCCTGCCACACTGGCCACTGATGCCGTCATTAATGGGGGCATGGATGGTGTTATACTGGGAATGGACTACAGCAACCTCCCTGCATCTGAACAGCCGCAGGCCCTCAGCGAGTTTCTGAAAGGATACTACAGTTATGTCCTGCATGAGGAGCAGGGTCTTGATGATATCACTAGCCATGTCAGCCCGAGGCGAAGGGAGATCTCTAGATCCATTCTGGAGCCACTCGATCTTTACAGCCAGGTGATGGAGACACTAGCATTAGTCTGGAAGTTGGAGAAGACAGAGTGGATTGCTCTAGACACTGGAGTGGGGAAAGCAGTGAAGGATGGATTACAGGAATTTGTGAACAAATTCTGGGGTGAGTTATGAGGAACAAAACCCCTCTGTTTCAGCCCTGTTTCAAAAGTACTGATTCTGTGTCTGTAGCTTTAAATTCAAATGAACTGCCACTCCCCATGCTCCTCTGAGAAGTGTTTGGTTTGAAAAAACACAAAAGGTGCTCTACGAGGAGATTCAGGTGATAAGGTGGGTGTTAACTTGGCTGGTTATAGCCAAAAAACATTGTGTCATCTCAACGTGGCCAACATTTGTCAAACTAATCTTCAGACAGGTTTTCATATAAACGGATGAGGACAAAAATAGAGAAAACTTTTTTCCTGAAACTTTCCAAATCTCAAAACAGAGGGGACACATATTTATGTATAAAATAGATGAACAAGTGGATATTGCATAATAGGTGACCTTTAATCAATTGATCATGTGGTCCGTAAAAGGTTATAGAAACTTTGAAAAATCTTTATTATACGTTCCACGAGCCCCAATAAAATGTCTTTTATCTGCACAATAGTCCAACATTCAGTTTACTGTCAAAGAAGTGTATGGACTCAAATGTATATTTATGAATTATAACTGAAATATATTGACATAAGGGAGGAAGGAAGCTTTGAATTATTGTTGATTAAATGGCTTAATTATATTAGATTATCAAATGTTTGAGTCTTTGAATTAAGATTTGTTGCAGAAAGGCTGGTCATGGGCATGGTTAAAGAACCCTGTGTACAATAGTCTTTTTCCTTTTATAATACTGATGTTTTCTGGTGAACAGACTTAAAATATATGTTTGACTTTCAGTTATGTAATGTTTTGTTATTTAAACAGCAGACATATACACGATTAGCTAATATCATTCAGGCTATAGTTTTGAGTCTTGAACCTTTTGACAAAGATAAGCTTGTGGTTTTAGTTTCTTAACACTTATCCTCTTTCTCCTCAGTCTGCCCTCAAATCATCCCACGTTGTCAGTGGGGGGCAAAAGCCTATCAGAGTACACCTATCCCACTGTCTCTGCCCGTTCAATTTCTCTATGTTCACCACACCTATGAGCCATCCTCACCCTGTCTATCCTTCCCAAACTGCTCTCGCAACATGAGAGCCATGCAGCGTTTCCACCAGGAGGATCGTGGTTGGAGCGACATAGGATACAGGTAACTAACCCTTTAACTGATTGTTGTCAATCTGACACTTGAGAAATGGTAACCCTTGATTAGCTACTGTGGGATGGTTAAGGATAGTTTGTTAAGAAGCTGGTCACACAAGGGTTTTCGCATCTTTGTGCCTTCAGCTTTGTGGTTGGCTCTGACGGCTACGTCTATGAAGGCCGAGGTTGGAAATACCTTGGCACACACACCAGGGGACACAACTCCATCGGGTACGGCGTGTCAATCATCGGTAACTACACTGCCGCCCTGCCGTCCCACCATGCCATGGACCTGCTGCGCCACCGACTGGTCCAATGTGCAGTAGATAGAGGAGGACTGGCTGCCAACTTTACCATCCAGGGCCACAGACAGGTGGTGAACTACACCTCCTGCCCTGGAGACGCCTTCTTTTCAGAAATAAGAAGCTGGGAACACTTCAGGGAATGATATTTTTAAACGTCTTGTATGGCTCTTCATGTGATTACTACAACTGCCTGCTGCTTATCTTTCCTAATTTTGAAATAGTTCCACTGTGTGAGTTAATGCCCCAGACTCTGGATTGTTCATCATTTTAACTTAATAACATGTGAAATTAAAAGCACTAAAATCTTCTCACCTAATGATAAGTGTCTTTCTCCCAAAATCACTCTGAAGGTGAGGTTGGGGTTCTGACCCCAGTTCTGAACATCCCAGTACTGATATTTTAACAGCTACCTCTTGAGCGCAAGTTCTAAATAATGTGATAACCAAGACTGTTCTCACTGAAATGTTGCTTTAAATTGAGGCCTACTAGAGCTGTGTGGTTATCCTTATCCGGGGCTTGCATTGGTTCAATACTAAGAATCCTAAAAGCTCTTTCAGTAAAAATGTCTGATGATCTGATTTTCTTTATCGTTATACATAGGGTTTTGTAGCCATCACAAACATTTCAATGTATCAATTTCAACTCAGTGGGACAAAGCTAATTTCAATTAAAAAAAATTGCTCTAAAGAATATATTTTATGTAAGCAAATCATTGAAACCTTTTTATGTAAGAAGGGTGAGCATTACTTTATTCTGCAAGAATGTAACAGGGCTTGGTGGGTGGATGTGGTCCGGAAGGAAATTGGTTTCCTTTAATTCAGCTGGCGAGGGACTGCAAAGTTAGCTTGTTCGTCAGTGGTGAGAGGAGAGAGCTACCAGCAGCAGTGTTTCCTCTGGATGAGAGCAGAGATGGCTCCAAAGACCGTTACACAAGCTTTAAAAGACATGCTGTTTAGCCTCAGTAAAATGCAGCTGGAGGAGTTCTGCTCTGCGTTCCTGGACCGCAAGGAAGAGCCGAGGGTCAAGCGCAAAGATCTGGAGGACAAATCCCGTGTGGCAGTGGCAGAGCTCCTGGTTGCTACTTACACGGAGTCAGGGGCAATACCAGTGGCTCTGGACATCCTGAGGAAAATTAAATGCAACGAGCAAAGAGAGATATTGGGTGAGTTCAACAGGCAGTCAGATCTGTGTACATCAAGGGTGTGAGTTTGGCTTCAGAAAGGATTTCCATTAGTAGTTTTCTTTTCACAAGAGAGAAGAATTGAAGGGTGAAGACTGAGTTTTGCAAAAAATCTTTTTTATATAGAATAGATATACAACATTATGCAACACTATGGGGGAAGGAGCCTTCAGTGCCTGTGCCCCATCTGTAGAAAGTGTCTAAATGTATCCGAACAAAAAACAACAACTTATTTTCACTTTCATATTGGTAAAACCTACTTTCTTTCATGCATGGACATTTTTTTTGAAGTTAGAAATCAGAAACTCATCGTAACTTTTTTTTTTTTTTTGGGTCAACAATATTTCAACATTTAAAAAAAATGTTAAAACATGGTAAACAGAATGTATTTCAAAATGCAACATTCCTTGTCAGCATCTTTCATTAGACCTTTTCAAGCCCGTTGTTAACTCTGTATCACAGGGTTTCTGTTACAAATCAGGTCTTAAAGTCCTAAGTCTTACTTACAGTAGAAGATATTTCACAAAAGTTTTTAAGTAAGTGGGCCAAAACTGGAATGAAAACATAATGATTTAATCTAAAGTACTCTTATTTTCACCTTTTCTGATGATCAATTATTTTCCTTTCTATTTTGAGCTTTAACTTTAACTTTAATTTTTAATCCTAGTTGTTCTTTTGCATCTTTTTTCACGGTTGTTTTGAGTATTTTTATGTTTTTAAAAAAATGATCTTTTAGTCTTTTAAAAATATAGCTGAGCAAGTTTTATGTCTTGTTTTTTTTGTTTTTTTCCCATCGTGTCTCATTCCAACATTTTTGCCTTTTTTACACTAGTTGTTTCATTGACTTCTGCACTTCTGTTTAAAAATATTTTTAGCCCAAGAGACACAAGAAGGATCACTGCCATTGGTTTACAGTAAGTGAGATGTTTTGGATGATGAATAACCTCCATTCTATAACCCATCCATTCTTATCATCATTGCTGATGTGTTTTGTGCTTTTGAAAATAATAACTTGATATACAACAGGACATTTCAACATAATGCTTGTGGAAACTACTGGTGCATCCATGGCAACAGCTCAACAGGACAAGCTGAAATACTCAGGTAAAAACGAATTTATATTTACAGTATACAGTATCTACCAATCTATAGTGTTAGTCAATCAATAGATTGAAATGACTGTTGCCATATTCCCACTCTGTCCTTTTTTACTTTATAAAGGTATTAATGCCTCAAACGCCATGGCAGAGATTGACCTGGAGGATATGAAGACATACAAATCCATCATCAAAGAGGTGGCTTTTGAGAAAAAAGTTGATCCAGCGCTCATTGCTGCCATCATCTCTCGACAATCCAGGGCTGGAAAGACCCTGAATAAAGGATGGGGCTGCACTAACACCTTTGGGCTGATGCAGGTAATAACAAAACTGCTTTAATGAATCCCTCCCTAAAAGTCTCTAATGTTAACGTTACAATCGCAGTTCAGTGTTTATTTCAACTTCCTTAACAAATATGTTTGGTAGATTCTCATCACTTCAGATCAACGCGAGCACATCGGAACAGATTTATTGGCCAGCAAGGAGCACATCTGCAAAGGAACCGACATCCTGATTAATTTCTTGTTACGAATCAAGCATGCACATCCTGACTGGAGCAAGGAGCAGCAGCTGAAAGGTCAAACCGGACTTTCTCATTTATTTATCTATTGTTTATTTTAGTTTTGTCCTGTTAGTCTGTACAACACTCTCTTACATTTTGGCTACATGGTCTGTTTTGGTTACATTTGTGGTTTAAAGTGAAGATCAACTATGTATGGCTTGTCAATTGATGTACAATAGTAGAGACTAAGCTGAACACTAGTAGCTTTGAACTGTTGAACATTTGTAACTGTGGTTCCTATCAATGTAACAAATGTATTTTCTATGTGTCTTCAATCAAAATACGAAAAAAACTTTCTGACAAACTACCATCCCTCTTTATATTTTCCTTTGTTCTCATTTGTATTTTGTCTCTGCAGGAGGGATAGCGGCCTACAGTGCAGGAGATGGGAACATCCACTCCTATGAAACGGTCGACTCCAAAACCCCGAATGGCGACTTCTCCAATGATGTCATTGCCAGAGCTCAGTGGTACAAGACTGACGGTGGCTTTTAATCCCTGCAGCTCCTTAAGATCATATCAATGAAACAATGTTGTTATTCACACCCTTAGCCAAATGAGCAAAACCATGTCTTTAACGATTGCATTCTAAAATAAAACATAAAAAACAGGGTCATTCCTCTTTTAAATCCATATTGACGTATTTTTCCATAAGTATAACTGTTGAATAAAAAGTGAATGATTGAGAACAAAGATTAGCCTACCAGTTAGTCTCAAAAAGATTGTTTCAAACTTGGCTGTGAATGATCTGTACAAGTGTATAAACCGGGGTATGAACCATTAATAAAATAATTCATTTAACTTTTGTCTTTTACTCATGTAACCTTCTATTTTTTTAGTTTAGTCAGTATACAACTGCAAAATACTGTCCTACTGTTTCTTACTTGATGGAAATGTTGCTTTCTCAAGTTTTGTCGGGTGGGATTAATGGAGTTTATCCGTTTAGATATCGGAATGGAAAAAAGGAAACTTGCAGCAATTTCCTGTTGTACTCAGTGCTGAACTTTTGTGCATCATCAACGATAAAAGAAAGGATTTTTATTTTGTGTAAGCTGAGAAATTAGTGAAATGCACTAGAAGTGTCCTGAATTAGAGTGACTTTAAAAGATTTATCATGGAGCTTATTACTTCTTTTTTTTTTAGCAAGGACTAAATATGAAACTTATGTGCAAACATCAGCATTTGTTCAATTGAAGAAGGAGATAGTGGAATTTTCACAAATCATGCAACATTATACATTTACTGTTGTATCTGTCTACATGCGAGTGCTCTGCCCTGCTACAGTCAGTGGGGGCAGTTTCTTGTAAATCAGCTGGTTTCATCTTTCTCCACCTTTTTCACTAGGAAACCCACCCAGGCCCATTCTCCCCATCTGCTGGAGAGAGCAGTCCACACGGAAATGAAAGTAAACATACCAGGCTTTAAAACAAAAGGGACGAGGTGTACATCTCCCACTTTAAAGTTTTATAGCTTTTACTTGAAAAAAAAGGCCTCAGATGTTGTTTATGCAAATGCAAATTAACTTTAAGTTTTGTTAGGAATATTTGACACCAGAGTCAAACCTTTAAAACATATAGCTCATAAGATTAAACTTTGGCACAGGACCCCTTTAAAAGTCATGGCCACAATATGTAAATGCTTATAAAATGATTTTTTTTTTTTAAGTTGTTGATATGTGAAGGGTGAGAATTTCTTTGATTCACAGGATTGTATCTTTTCAGACTACACAGACTGTGTATGTAATAGTGGCTCATGTTTGTAAAAATGATTTGGTTATGTAACTGTAGAGTTCCTTCAAGTCCTCTAGCAATGTCCTTATGTTGGTAACAACTGATTGTAGCGGCCAAAACCATATAAACTTAAAATGAAACTGCCCCCGAGGCACCTGTTGGAGAGTTTTACGTCCAAGGATCAAGTTGCGATAGTATCCTTTTCGTACATTTATTTTCATGATACAATATCATCAAAGGTACATTGAACAGGTTTCCTATACTTGTCATTCAACTTTTCCTATAGCTTTTACTTGAATCACCCTGGTAAAAAAAAACATATGCCTATGCTGGTGCTCTAATCCTAGCACCACCTATCACCTGCTCCTAATATGTAGCAATATAAAACTCCTACACTGATCTAATCATCTTATCATTAGAAGGTTATGCTTGTTGAAACTACTGGTGCCTCGTGGGAAACAGCTCAGCAGGACAAGCTGGGATACACAGGAGCTGATTTGATGAGAAAAAGTCATTAGTAGCCTTTATCTAAACCTCTTTTTGTGTAGTTGTTCTTTATGGATTTAGAGGGAAATACATAGTTGTTGATCTGGGGCCATGTTCCTGTCCTCTGTTTTTANAACAAAGTCTTGGCTTTCAGAATATGAAACTTTTATTTCGAAAATCACACGATAAATACGTTTTTGAAGCTTGTAAAGGGAAGATGACAGGCACCTCTCACTCGCAATCTGCTCTTCCGCAGCGCCGCCCCCCCTCCCTCCGGCTGACATTATAAATGCAAGCGTATAGTAATCATAGATAACACGGCAGGGTCCGTTACAGTTTGTTTTCATCTGATTTCAAATAAACAAAGTCTTGGCTTTCAGAANCGGCCCTTTTTGAGCTTTTTCTGGTGCCTGAGAGGAGGTTCGACCATGTCTGGTCGGCCTCGTGTGGACCCTCTCGCCTTTGCACCACCTCGACGGCGGTTTCGGACGTCGCCCATGCCTTCATCGGCCCGTGGGTGGCGCGCTCCGGGACCCTGTCTGGCCTCTTCCACTGCCAAACATTACTTTGACCTGTTACATCAGAGAGGGCTGTTTCTTTGAAATTAGCTGGTATCATTTGAATTTCCTTTGCTTTTATCGATGCCAACCACCTCACAAAGGGGGGAGTCATAGTGAAACTGAAAGTAAGCATGCCTTATATTATATATCCTGCAACCCTGCAACAGATTCTCTTGATGAGAAGGAAACCACAAGAAGACAAAACAGGTGGGTGCCTGTGTTCATTTAACTTTGATACCATTTAAAGGTGGGGTAGGTAATTCACTTCAGAAACACTTTTTGTTATATTCCATGTGTAACAGATGTAAATATGCAGTGAGGTTTATTTAATTTCATTTTGTATAATCACACAAATTCTGTGTTTTATATTATTTTAATCTGTGTTCTTCATTTTATTGAATGTTAAATACCTGGGAAGGTCGGAGATCAGTGGGCGGAACCCCTGAAGTGTGGTCGCTGTGCGGGAAATGTATGCTGATCGTTTTATCTGTTGTCAGGTACGTGGCCCTTTTTGTAAACGTTCCACGTGAGAGGAGTCACTGTGAGGGAAATTGATGAAACTGATCGTTTAATCTGTTGTCAGTCATTAAACAGAGATCGTCTCAATTTTGTCACGATGATCTTAGTAATTGGATGTCTGTTTTTTAATAGAAAAGAAGCAGAGCAAATGGCCGAACACCATAGGAGAAACTCTGTTTTTAAACTTAAAACTGCTGTACTCGATGTTTATACCGCCTTAAACCACTGGGTGCGTTTGATTGGGAGAGAAGACCTCTGCAGATAATTCGGCTCAGAGTAAAAATATCATAAAATACAAGATCTTAAGTTATCATAGAAAAAAGCTGAGCTAATGCTTGCTTGCAGCCCCTCCATTAAATGTCAGCCAAACTAGAGACACTCTGATTTCTAACTATACTGATTTATTTAGGTTTACTCACCGGATCCGTTTGTTTTAGACAGCAGGAGACATCTGCAGATAAATACTTTGACTCCCAGTAAAACAAAACCCTTGAATGATGAACAATGAAGGAAGCTGTCGACAATAGACGGTGTATTATAGTTTTAATTTAGAGACCCCTAGTGGCAGACGATGACGGTGTGTCCCCTCAGGATCCCACACTTTGCAGCCTTCTCCAGGTGAGTTATAATTAGCTGAAAAGGAAAAAAAGTAGTATACTGTACACTGTAGTCTTGTGTAAATAAGGCCTACTTAAATGCAATGTATTCAGAGCCATTACTTACATTTTAAGCAAACTGCTTTCAAAGTGAGAGCGATGTCACGTCATTAGAACATTTCTCTTGTAAACTGAAGTTATTGGCCATTATTGTTCGATATTGGCACTCATTATTTAACTTATTTTCTAGTAATTTGTTTTCCCTTTATTCCTTTCCAAGTATCCAGGCTTTATAAATCAAAGCCTAGAATAAACTCTCAAGTGGACGAATAAAGGAGAAACATGGGAAATGGTAAGAGCTTGTGTTGTTTTACTCTTCTGCTGATGAGACAAGTAACAGTCTACATACATTATATATTTTGCTGTGCTACGTGTAGGCTGAGATTCACATTTAAAACGTACCTTTACTCAAGGTCCTTTTTGATTCCATGTTGTCTGCTTTCTATCAGTACATTTTCCTGAGCTCCTCATGCTTTCTAGGTGTGTTAATGAAAAGTAATCTGCAGTAATAGGCTACATATTTGGAGGTAATGGCGACATCATGAGAGTTGAAACAGATGGTGCCTCAAGGGAAACAGCTCGAGCGGATTATGGGAACGACAGAAAAGGTACACTCTGCAGTGTAGAAACACAGGAGCTGATTTGATATTTACAGTACAACTACTTCAATATTTTGACAATGATAGATGAGAGTTTGTTGCAAAAAGGCCAAATTCCTGTTCTTGGTTTGATATCTATTAGGTGGAAGGTCTGTATCACGTGACATGGCACAGACTGATGCAGACAGAATGAAAAAGTACAGGTCTAAAATCAACAGAGTGGCAAAAAAACATAACATTGATCCAGCTCTCATCGCTGCCATCATCTCCAGAGAGTCCAGGGCTGGAGCAGCACTGACAGATGGCTGGGGAGACTGGGACACAGAAAGAGGAGCCTATAATGCCTGGGGACTGATGCAGGTCGTTTTAAATTATATTGTTTTACTCACATCCTCTTTGTGGAGCCTCACATTACATTGAAATAACAACATGTGTTTTATCCCATTTCTATAGGTTGATGTTAATCCAGATGGAGGTGCACACGATCCAGAGGTTGATTGGGACAGCGAGGAACACCTCAGCCAGGCCACCGAAATATTGGTTGATTTTATTAAAATAATCCAGAACAAATTTCCTAATTGGAGCAGGGAGCAGCAGCTGAAAGGTTTGTTTTACTGAATCAGTAGACCGTAGTGCACCAACTCTGTTCAAACTTTTAATTAGGTTTGTTCTTATTTGTGTTTATTTCTCCGCAGGAGGGATAGTAGCCTACAATGTAGGGGATGGTAAAGTCAAGAACTATAAAGCTGTGGATTACTACACAACACATGGAGACTACTCAAATGATGTTGTTGCCAAAGCTCATTGGTACAAAGAAAAAAGGGACTATTAAAGCCTTTTTAAAAGCTGTTCATCACAAGAAAAAATGAAGTAAATGATGAATGAAAACCCTGCTGTGTTATTTGTCAAAACTAAATAAACATAATTCAAAAGTAAACACTGTATTTAATATGAGAGAAACTCAGAGTACTTGGTTTTTCTGGAAAAGAGTTTTCTGTCCTGAATGTAATGCCGCTGGTTTCGTAAAAAGGATGGGTCAGGGTCAGCGGTAGTTGCAGTGGTGCTCCTGGTGCTGCCGGAGGTCCACTTTGTGCTGGAAGCCGTGGAGGCAGCGAGGACAGTGGTAGGGCCGCTCGTCCCTGTGTTTACGGCTGTGGGTGATGAGGTTGGAGCTCTGGCTGAAGGCCTTCCCACATATCTGACACACATGGGGCTTCTCACCTGGAACACAAACAGAGCAAGTCATTTCAATACATAGGATGTTAAAATATTCATACATAAGACACTGCTCAGAGCTTTTGTCAAGCATATAGCATTTACACATGTATAGTAGTGGTGTTCCCATTTTCCTTTTTGCAGTAATACATTTCCTTTTTTTAAATGACTATTTGTTTACTAACTTAGTTTGTCCAAACATCTAATTTCTCACACATACAAAACTGTATTCTTAATATAATATAAGTCAAACAAAACAATTATACATGCCATTTGGAAGGCCTTAAATCCTAAAGCAGTCTTTTTACGTGAATGAAAAACTGAGTATGAAAATAAAAAAAAAACATCAAGACTTCATAAATAAATACAAATAATTATAAAAACAGCCTAAATAATTATTAAATTGATAAATTTAACCTAAATTACAATTTGTATACACATCTATGGGGATTATATCATAAAAAATTGTTTAATAAAGCAAGAATGCTATGCTTGCTTTTTGGTCAACAGCATTAATAGGGATGATGTGTTGGCAAGATATTGTTAACCTACTGTAGAAGAAAGAAAATGCTATGTGGACACCTGTTGGTTCTCGGGCTAATTTAAGTCTTAGAAATTAATATAAGTGATGTATGGAACATGAAATATTAATAATAATGATTCAATATTAGTTATCTCAGTATATTAAACATAAAGACGTGACACAAACCCACCAGTGTGTATGAAGGTGTGTTTCTTCATGTCGGACTTCTGGTGGAACCTTTTGCCGCAGTACTGGCAGGGGTACGGCCGGATGTCTGAATGTATGAGGAGGTGAGTGGAGAGGGTGGAGGAGCGCTTGAACACTTTCCCACACACTGTACAGCCAAACGTCCTCTCCTGAAACAACAGGCACTGTTTAAGGATTCAGGAGTGATGGGCCCCATATGTGCATGAATTTGATTATTTTAGTGGAAGATAGTACGATTATTTACTGACCTTGCTGGACTTGATGTGTGCTGGTGAGCTGCTGCCATGACTCTTGCATATGTGAGTCTTCAAACTTGACAGACATGAAAATATCTGCAAATAGGAAATGAATACAATTAAACGAAAGTGAGACTTCAGGAGAATAAAGGTGGGAAACCAGTTCAAATGTGAAAAAGTTGTTATGACCTTTGACCTTGTGCTTTCTTTTTTTCTTGTGCATTTGTATAGAAAGACTTGCTCCTACTTACTACCGTTAGGTAAAAAACATATCAAATTAACTTAAATGTATTTTCTTGCACTGCCAGTATAACTTCATCACTTTCAACCAGGTCCTGTTCAAAATCAATCGATCAGTTAACACAAGCTAGGTCTACTTTAAATGTCTCAAATGAAACAGAGGGATGTCCTACTTTGCTACAGATTGGACACTCTTGTCTCCCGGCACTGATCTTTATGCACCCGCTGCTCCTGGTCTCCCTCAGGATGTGAGGGTGCTGGGTCAAATATCCCAGTCCCACAGACAGTTTGTCTGGATATCCTGAGCGTACATGAGGCCTGGACCAGACCGCTGGTGCGTGAGGGCAAGACTCGACTTTCTCCACAGGACTAAAAGGACTGCAGGACTGAGCAGATCTACGGTCTGAGAACAAAGACAGACAGGTAAGTGGACTGACCTTCTTGTTCTGATATTCTGAAACTTTGAATTGATGCACTTTTGACAAATTGAAAATAATAAGTTAAACTCAGTTAATTTAATAACGGCTTACGCAATAGTCCGACAATATTTAAATACAAAAATATTTATTCTGGATCCCAAACAGGCTGCTTACCACAAAGTATTGTGCTTTTTAAGTCAAATTTCACCCACCATAAGTTATGGGGCTGAATGGCTGAAGGTCACTTCCTTTAGAGTGGCTGTCTGCAGGCTGCTGCAGTAAAGCGATGGGCACTGTGCTACCATCGGGACTTCCTGGTTTGGAGAACACCAGGGGTGTGTCCCAGGCCCCCGTCTTTTTTACAAGGTAGTGAAGCCCTCCTCGCTTTACCAAGAAAGAACGAGGCATCACACAATAAGGAGGAAGAACCGCTCAAGACCTAAAATCAGTCTTCGAGAGAGGGTAAGAAATACAATGCCAATGTTAGTTACGACATTCAAGTGTAAAGATTGAATGTATTATTGATTTAATATAATGGTACACCCTACATTTTCACACAGACCAGAAACTTCTTCGCATCTAAATCCGACCTAATACATATTTGTATTTTATGAAGACTAAACCAGAAGAAATGTGTAACACTGTGCAGTATTAGTTCCTATGTATGTACCACTCAATATACTTTCGGTATTGCCCAAAAGAGGGCACCAGAACTGTATACAATGGTTTGTTTCCTGCATCGGTGTAAACTCTGCATTAACATACAGTATACCATTTAACAAAAAATAATCAAACGCCAAAACATTTTTAGTTCAAAAAATTTGTAACATGTTATGTCATGATTTGTTAGAAGGTTAAAAATGTTGATGTTACAAATGATATCAAATTTAATTTTTGTGTTTAAATGGCAGGACAATACAAGGCCCTATATTAAGTGTAATGAGAAATGTTTTCTCATTACAGATGTTTTCAAGGTCTCGTGCCGGATGTTGTTTTGCACAGAGATGCTCTAGACGAGGTGATGTTTTTGGTCTAATGATTGTTCCCCCTAGCCCAGTTTACCAGGAGCCCCTAAGGATGATTTGTCATATCTACCAATATAATTCATTTTCTTATTTTTTGGTCTTTTAATTTCTGCTTGACAAACTCCGGTTAGCCTGTCATATGTTTTTGATCAGCATTAGATTACTTGACATTAAAGGCCACTGCAGAGATGTTTCTCGTATGTGTTAATAAGCTACGGTAACACTGCAGTTGAAAGCGAGCCAAATCTAAATGAAACTGACACTTAGAACTACATTTATCAGAATTGCAAATATATCTCTTAACTGCAACACATTTCATGACACAGTGTTATCACTCAAAGGTGAAGCTGTTAGGGAAAGTGAGGTGTTAAAAAAAAGAAAAAACTGTTACCTAAAAGTATTTTTGAAATAGTTAAATGATGAGTCTTGAATAAAAAAAAAACCCTGCTGTAAATGTTTTTATTTTTACCTGGATAAGAGTAAAGCATCACTAAACGAGGACAACATCGCTTTTACAAAATAATGGTCACAGTTTCTACAGGAGCTATTCTCTGAAAATAAATGGCTGGCACGATCATAAATGATAAGATTACTAAAGAGGATTGGCGAGACAGAGGGATCTGTTGAAATGCTCCAACAAATGAATAAGACTTGTTTCAAATGACCCTACTGTAACATTGATGGATTACAAGGTTTGTATCATAATACCAGCCATGTTGAATCGATTTCATTTCATTTTCTACGGGACGGTTCATTTTGTATGTTACACCTCTAAGGTTGTCTGCAACAGTACTCAGATATTAAAGTACCAACACAACAATGTAAAAATACTCCCATACAAGTAAAAGTCCTGCATAGAGTTGAAGTGAAAGCATCATCAGCTAAATATAGTTTAAAAAACTCTACCATTAGTTGACTTTTTATCACATAATACATTTTATATGATGATATTTAGATCATTAGAACTGATGCAATAAGAAGCATTTTACTTTTACAGCTGCTCAAGTAGGAGCTAGCTTTAACACATTTATTTATATATATAGTTCAAGAGACTCCTAAAATAAAATAACAGGGTTAGGATCCATGTTGATGTTTTAGGTTTTTCACTCTTAGCTTTCTTGTGAAATGATAGCCGTTGTGAAGGACCTTTTACAATTGTTTATATTAAACCATCTGAATTGTAGATGCAAAATGTTTACAACCAATGGACTTGTGAATCAAGATGAGGGGCAACAAAGGGCACACTGCTTTTTGTAAGGGGATTTAAGCAAAAAACTTTATTCTGTAGAAGTATTTTCACGAGCATTTATCTCATGACTTTCTTTTTACTTTGAAGTGTTTTGTATGCAAAGTAAATAATTGTTAGTTTGTGCGTGTTCTTACGTACACCTTAGTTGTTTGTTTGAATCAAAAATACATTTAAAAACATCAACCATTTTCTGTTGAAAATATATGTCCTAAATAAAAGATGATGAGATGGCATTAATTCAAAAACAAGCTCAAATAAATGTTATACGATACATTCGGCTATAAAGAACTTTACCGTTCAGTTGAGAAGGATAAGAGTTAAACTGGTGTTGATTATCGAACAAACATTATGAAATGTACAGTCAAACTAAACAAGTTATATGTCTTTTCCTTGACAGCTTTCTCGTGCCTTATATTTATTTGATCTGTGTTAGCGATAGCTCTTTAACAATTGTGTTTATAACTGTAATTTTAACAGATAACTCATCTTCTGACTTCACATTTAAAAATGATGTGATCTTGTTTTAGGCGTTTTCCCCTAATTACTGAGACAATTAAGAGAAAGATCCGAATGACATTATATAACAAGGTGATTATCACCTGAACTCATAAAAAGTAGATAAAGCTCATTACTTCTGAAATAATTCAACACTATTAGTTTGAGCCTTGAGGGAAAATATTGACACATTTGAACCTAAGTAGCTTTTAATCACCTTAAAATATAGTTTTCAGAAATAAAATGGAAATACTCACCAGACTTTTAAATTCCAACAGTTCTTCTTAATGTCACACACTTTGTCAACTACTTTAATAGTGATAAAAGACAATGTGAAGTGAGTGTGTAAAATGTGAGGTCAGTCTTGTTTGTGAGCCGTTGATCTTCTCTGCAGGTCCGTGATGAGAGTAAAAAAGGACGAGGAAGTGTCTCAGCTCTAACATCTCTGATGCGACAACCACACTGCTTCCTCACACACAAACCCACACACTGCACACACTCAATGCAGCATTACATCTGTCCAACTACTTAAAACTAAAACAATCTACTTTCTGATGCAAGTTGTTATATGTTGCAGTGGTTCACAAACTAAACCCAACCACAGATTATTCTAGGGAAGACAGATAAAGCAGATGTGAGAGGAAGAGCTTGGTGGACGACTTCTTCAGAAAGTGTTGACATACTATGTTGACACACACACAGTTACAAAATAACCATCGGGGTTAAGTTTGAAAAGAAGCTGGTTGGTGTAACAGCAAATTCCCTTGAAGGGAATTAATTGAAAACAATGTTAAATGAATTGCAGAAGGAGACACAGAAAGAGAAAATGTGAATAATAAAGGTGTTAAATGTGAAACACTATTAAACACACACCAATACTAAACGGATCTATGTTTTTCCCTAACAAATGCACGTTTTACTCATGGTTGAGTATCAGTTGTCAGATTCAATGTTTAAAGGTGGGGTAGGTAATTTTGGAGAAACCAGCTCGAGTGCGCTAGAATTTGAAAATACACAACCGGAACAAATCTGCCACTTCCTTACAGAGCCCCTCCTCCAACACACACGAACGCGCACATGACCAATGAGGGCACGAGAGAAGTTTGTGCACAGATGGAAGGCTGACAGGCAGGTAGGCCATCCAGTCATTTTAGCCGGGCCGGCTCTGCCACGCTCTCAACCCCCGCCTTAACTTCTGTAACATAGTGACATCACTATGTAACACTTAAAAACAGTCAAATTGTATGTGACAGGCTAAGGGGTGGGACATTTCTAAGTGGTTGACTAATCACAACAGAGCCGGCCAGCTAACCAATCAGACGGACTGAGCTCTGGTTTCAGACAGAGGGGGAGAAGAGGTGCTGCAGCACAGGCAGTATGAGAAAAATAAAGACCGGTTAAAGTTGGTAAACATGTCACAGAAGAGGCAAAAAATACAAATATGAACCCATTTAGCATATTAGGGCCCCTTTAATGTTAGCTTCATCTTTTAGTTTAGTTAGCCGTGCAACCCTTAGCAACACCTGGCAGTTACAGGGTCTGTTTACATATTCAAAACAATTCATCTCTAAAATAAAACATATTTTATTGTGTTAATCACAAACAACACCTTAATATAATGAAGTTGGTTAATAATTTAGCGTTGCTAAGATACGGTTGAGATTTAAGTTAACATAATCCCCCAGTAAAAAAACACAATCAACACATTTGGGCCATTACAAAGGCGCAATGTCAAAGTTTATTTTGTATCATTCATAGGATACACAACACTGAAATGATTTTTTCCCCCATCATACTGGAATTCATATAATCTTTACTGTCATTATATATATTCGATAACAACATCTGTTGAATTGCAAGACAGAAAGAGAGAGGGTGATCTAGTTCCTGGGTATGATGCTGTGGAAATCAAACGGCTGTCACATACAGCACATAGTACATCGGAGAAATCCTACTCCAGACTAATCAACACTTTTTGTGAGGAAGAACTCACATGTGACACACAATTTTGCTCTGCATTGTCTTTTCCCCCCACTTTAGATCAGGGCAATTTTTGGATAATCCAGTTTCAAGATGATACATCTGTAGCAACACAGTGTGAGCGTATTTCAGTCCACACATCACTTTATATTACATGGCTGTTTAATGAAGGGCTGTAGTGGCTGACTGTCAATTAAACACTTGGTAAACTAACATGAAGTCGCTAAGCAAGTGTGTAAAACGACCTACCTGTATGGCACATTAGGATGTTTAATCAATATCGTCTTGTGTAATGCTGTTAGCAGGAGAAACCAAAGTAGGCTGGTAATTATAAGAATAATACTAAGGATGAGAGCTTGTACCATATTTAAAGTAATTTACAAACATATCAAAAGGTTTTTGTCACAGTAGATAGAGTTGTATTCAGACAGTGGTGAGCACAGAGCACCATCACTGTGTCGCAATGTGTTTAAGACACTGAGCACTGATCTTACTACAGATTAGGGTTCATTTTGGAAAGGAAACTGATACTCAGCACTGAATAAAAGCTTCCTAAATGTCAGACTTAAATCTAAATTAAAATAATTTATTTAAAATCCTAAAGATTTGAGTTAGTGATTCATCTGACTTAGTAAGTGATGGGGATGTTTTATTGAAAAAGCTCCCAGCGATCAGATAGAAATGCTCCAAGTGGTTACTCAGAAATGCAAAAGACGAGAACACATTTTCCATTTGTTCACACCAGAGCCAAACTAATAATTGGCCCACAGGACTGATAGCTTCACAATGTTTAAAAAAAAAGAAAGAAGAGTAACGGGTCACGTTATACAATGAAAATAAGTGAGACCATGTGTCAAGTATTTCTGAAAGCGTTTACTGGAACATGAGAGAATGAAAGTCGCCTATGTTTTCAGACCCATGTTGCCTTGTGCATCACATGAATAGCATGCATCAGGTCCAATGCGAAAATCCATCTTTTCCAGTTAATCCTTTCATCCATCAGTCAAATAAATGTGATTATATGATAAGAGCCATAAATATGTGTTGTAATAAAATATGTTTAATGGAATGATCTTAAGGATTATAACTCTACTAAGTGAGGAATTCAGCCTACTGTAAGTCTGATCAATTAAAGAGCTGCTGCCAGTTGGACAAATAACTTAACACTCATTTGGTGTGACAGCACCGAGCACCCTTAACACTTATTCTAGTGTAGATTTCAGTTGCTACACCCCTCAATGACCAATAAAAGCTGTTATTTGCAACAGTATGGTGGGCAAACCAACATCCTCTTTCCTTATTTCTTAGAAGACTGCAGACATCCTCTTCTTTGACATTCCTTCATTTGGTTCACAGAAACGTTAGTAATGAAAGTCGGTCTTTTGAGAGTTTACAGAAAATCTGAAAAAGAAACTGAAGTGCAAGGCAAAGTCAGAATGGATGATTTTGAATCACAATACTTAGATAACGTCAAGCCTGCAGAGCTGAATACAATAAGAAATTAATTGATCATTGACACCATTTTGCATTGCTTAACTTCATAAGCAGACTTCCTCTTTCTCTGTAGTGAAAAGAGCGGTCACTGCTCTACATTTGTCACCCTGTTTGATATATCTATACAAACTCAACATCTTCAGTAAAACTTGACAGACAGTGACACAGCTTTAAATTGTTTCCTTATACTTTGTGCCAGTTACACTGTATATTTTATATTTCTCCATACATTTTACAACCCTTTTTCTCTACACAGAATATATTAACGTTTGATATGTAAAATATTTTTCACCCAGACCCTCTCTGTTATCCCTTTCGATATTTAAACTACTCTCCACTTTCATCGGCCCACATGCTGCAGTTTTAGCTGTCAAAAAGTGATATGAGCATTTGAACTGGAGAGTACAGATCAGCACTGTTACCTGAATTTCTTTGGGCTTGTATGGGACACTGACAATTGAAGGAATTGTTTGACATTCTGGGTGAGAACGAGGACTGAGAATACTGTCATGCCTGTCTGTTAGATATGAAGCTACAGGGGTTGGTTGTCTTATATTAGCATAAAGACTGCAAACAGGAGAAAACAGCCAGCCTGGCTCTGATGCTAACTAATTAAAAGTTGTGACTTTGAAAAGGGAAATACCAAATCTTCCTTTTACAAGTTCAAAGTAAACATACTAAGCCATATTGCATGTTTGCTCAAGGGATTAAGCTAGCTGCATCACCCTTATTTGTAGTTAATAAGCTAACATTAGCAAACACCAGGTAGCTCTTGCATTGTAGCTGTACATTTAATTGACATTTCTGAGTCAGTTCACTGACTTTATGATATAACATATTCTTCTTTGTTACTGTTACTTTAGTGTGCCATTTTAAAATGTCAGTTCATGTCAAAAAACGTTTTAAATTTAAAATGATGGATGAATATGCAATGGCTAAGCTAGGCTAACTATCTGCTGGCTGTAGCTTCTTTTCTTTTTTTTACAGACTTTTAAGGAAGTGGTGTCAACCTTCTCATCTTACTTTCAGCAGGAAAGCAACTTAATGTTCCTAAATGTCAAACAATTCCTTTTGAATTGCACATAAACAATGATTATGCGTTTGAAGAAAAAGCACAATAGCTCCGCAGGGAATAATCAAGTTATTCAATGTTCAGTTTTTTAAGGATTTGATCAGTCTGCACAGTAGCCGTCACAGAATCTATGGTAACAGGAGGTTACATGTTGACCTCTAAAATATTACACAAAAAAATACAGAAAAACTAAATAAATTCAAAATCATAGCAGCACATTTTAGTCTCTGAAACACTCACAGTAAGTAAACCTGTAACAGACGACTCGTTGGCACAAAGGACGGTGTAGAAAGTTTGGCCTCTGTCGGTATCTACACTCCTATAGTTACATATACATATATATAAAAAAAATAAGAATATCAAAATAAATTACAACATATATAAATAATTAAAAATGACAAAAACAAAAGATTTGGCAACATTAAGTTTCTTCCTTTCTTTTCTTGGGTCATGATGAATAAGTTTTGATATGAGGTGTTGTATTAACTCGCCTGGCTTCTTGTCATCTGCAAGCCACAGACAGACAGCACACATAGTATGTTAAAGAGTTCATGATTCATTACTGAATGCAATCTTGTGATATCCCTTCAGTTTGATGGGTTTATATTCCTGCACTGCACCTCTTCCTCTCACACTCACCAACTTTTCATTTCTGATACTTCTCTACTACCGAAAGGTAAATTGATCACTAATAGATTTTTTTTGTGTGTTTCTGCCAATTTAGAGCATAAAAAGGGAAAATACAGGATAAATAACTCTGAACCAATCAGGAAGAAGAGCATAGGGTAGACCGAGCATCCAGTGTCACCTTAGCTTAGGGAGTTATTTTCTGTCTACCCATGTTTCAGTCCTCCTCAAAGTCCCAGGTCCAGGTCTGCTGTGCGATCTCGAGCAGCGAGAGGCAACAGCAGTCTCATTGGCCCAGATTCAGTCCATATTATTGGGTGTTACATGTTTATGTTTGGATGGTGTCTGGAGTTGTTTGTCTTTGTCAGGGAACATAGGAATGGACAGCGTGGGGAACACGATGGTGGAGATGAATGGGGAGTAATGATCAGGAGAGGCCCAATCAATGCCACAATGTCTGCATCGATGTTAACACTGGAGAAGCGAGTAGGATTATACAGCCCGTGTTTACAGAAGCAAAGTCTTGTCCTGTAGAGCTCTGGCATCTCTTTAGTTCAAAGAAAGCAAAAGAAACCTTCACCCCCTCTCCAGGTCTCAGTTATCCAGCGCCTCGGCGCACACCATGCTGCCATACAGCTGCTGAGGGTCCGGATGTGTCAGAACCCGCTCCTCTGCCTCGCTGTCTGTGCTGCCCTCACTATCGAGGCAGGCAGACGGGTGACACTGGCTGGACAGGCTGGGGTACAGGGCGTTGGGAGGCAGCGGGCTGGGGAGGAGGTCCTCGTCCGAGCTTAGGTAGTCCCCCTCTGCGGAGGTGGGGCTGGTAAGACAGAGATCCTGGTAGTTGGCACTTCCTCCTCCACTGCTCACCCTGGAGCTGGGGGCGGCCTTCTGCCCTCGCATCTGCCTGATCTGAATTCAGAAAAAATATTTTACTTTAGACGACCCTACAGGAAGGTTTAAACTATATTTCAGTGCATTTTTAAAAAGGCATTATCGTGCTTTGCTTGACAAAAAATCCCAATACAAGACAAACAACACTTTCCTTCGTAGAGTTTTTGGACATAATTGAAGAAATGTAAGAAATGAATAAAAATATATATGCTTTAAAATTACGTTAAATATGTCTGATTAGCCTTTGCAAAAGCATTAAACGTCAGGTAATGTGCTGGATATTTTTTTACAGGTTGCAGTACGTGAGAAACACCTACTGAAAAAACCACTGACCTGATTCCTGCCCACCATTTGAGGTTGTGAAAGTAGGGCAGAGGGTCTTTACAGCTAAATCTGAGCAATATAAATCTCCCACCTGTCAGGTGGAAGAACTTGATAATAAAAATAAAAAGGATGTGTTTGCGTGTTCTCAATGTCTGCTGTCCAGCTCTCAGATTACGGTGGTAGTTCTCGTGTGATAGAAGGGCTTCCACCGCAGTTTATCTTCCCATGCATGTTTTTAGCGTGTTAACCTTGCATGCACCGCAGTGACTCATGACAAATCTCAGAGGTTTATCTTTCCCCCTATCACACACTCAGGCTAGCTGTAGGGCGGGGGGAGGGGAAACCAGTGGTTAACCAATGGAAATGTTTTGAATGCATCTCACTGCTCTTCAAGCTACAGCACAACAAGAACACAAGAGATTTTTCTATCAGTTTTTGCAATAAGAACAGGTTAATGAATATATTAAAAGTGCTTACTTCATGCAAAGCTAAACACACAAAGAATAATCTGTCATCATAATTTATCACTGTAAATATGATTCAATAAAATGACCGGCAGGGCTATACTGAGATTTTTGTAGATGGTTCACTGCTTCCTCAGCTTTACTCAAGAAAGTTTCGGTCTCATTTATAAAACCACTTGCTTTGATGAAAAATGGTGGGGAGAGTAGAAGAAAAGAGAGGAGCGGTAAAGGGCAGGGCAGTCTCATCACACCCCCTGACTTTGAAGTCTGAACGCTTCCCTCCATGTCACGCACTGCGACTCTCTGAATGAACAACCTCAGAGTGAATGTTGTGGGAAAACTTTGAGTCTACGAAGCAGGGTGGGAAAGATCATCAAAAACCAGACATAAAATTAAATGCAAAGTTTGTTATCAGCTCAACTTGAGATAAATGTTTTAACCAGACGGAGACCAAGTGAGCTAACAGCTGTAAAACAATACAACAAATCTTAAATGTCAAGGACTGATTATCATCTTTCAGATCTAAATTAACCGTAAACCAAATAGTGAGAAAATAGTAGGTTGTTGGGGGGAAAGCAGGGGTCCCTTATGAGAAGGACTACATCGACAGCTCAGTGAGGGTGGATGTGGTGTCTGTAGTCAGGCTGTAGATGACAGGATTCTTCTGTAGTGGTTAGCACTCTGCAAGGTATCTATCTGCATCTATCTATGGTATACACGCAGTGTGTGTTATATGTGCAGGCCATTTTAAAGCATTCTCACCAGTAAAAACTAAATCATTAAGTTTAGATTTTTGTAAAACATGCATTTGTCAGATGTAAACTTGATACATTATAACAAAGATGATAAAATATCCACCAGGAGGGCAGTTTGAGAGCGCAAATCTCGCAATGTTTAGGAAAGTGAACAATTATTTGTGGATCCGCCATGTGATTGAATCCGCTCCAAAATGTAATAGGTTCTTCCTCTGCCAATGCTAAACTCTTAGACCAAGGTTAATTCAAATCACAGCAGTAGTTTTTCTTTATTCCTGCTGACTAACAGTCAACCGAAACCAAAACATAACCTCTTTGGCCTGGGTTACAATTGCTGCAACTACACAAGAAACCTTTGCAGACTCTAACTACATTTTGAATCATCTGTCACTTGGTCAGATTCGTGTGTTCAACCTCATTCTTAAGCTCAGCGATCTGATCCCGCAGCGCGTTGATGTACTGTCTGGAGTCTGAGTGGTTCAGCTGGCCCTGGATCAGCCCTTCCTCCCTCTGTAGAACACATTTTACATATTTGGTGTTAAATTCTTTGTTGCAATATTGTTGAAAAATCATCCACACATATACTTCAACATCTACATATAGAGATTGATAAGCCAACGATAGATCGGTCTCAAATATCCAATTTTCATGTAGCAGACTGTAACCCTGTGTAACCGTTGAGTTAACAAAACTCAGAGCTTCACATCAGATAAGACTGGAGACATAACCACTTAAAAGATAGTTGAGTAGCCTAGTTGCTTTCATCATACTCAGAAAAACACATGTTTATATTCTGATATTTATTGAAAATGATCGTATAGCCAACCCTTTACACACCTGTATCTCAAGATCAGCAACCTTCTGCCTGAGTTCAGCCATGGCAGCCATACTGTCTGCTTCCCTCAGTCGAACCGCCATCACCTCCTCTTTACTCTGCATGTATGAGGGAAGAGAGGCAATAAATAACCTGCTTAACAGCTTGGACTACGTCTATACTGGATTTCAGGGAAGGATATTGCATCATAAACTGTCTACGTCTTCCATATCTTATTCCTTTATTGCATCTCTTAAACTTTTCGGAAAGGGAATCCCAGAATATAGTCAGAATAATTTCCCGTCGATTGTTCCTGAAACCTTTTTTATTTTCTGTTCTACAAAATCAGTATCTTTCAATTATTCTGTTGTTCCCTTTCTTTTTATATGTTTCATCACCCTTTGCTTGATTTTCCTGTTCAGTTTTTAGTGTCTCCTTACGAATGCAAATATATTTTACTTTTCATAAAGCTTGAACAAGAAATCATCCTTTCTACTTGTGCCTTCCCTCGCCTCCTGCTATTTTAGTTTTTCCTCTCTCATACAATCAGACCTTGCAGTCGTGCTCGGACTGCTTCCTTTTCATCTCGTTGAGCTGGGCCTGGAGAGCTTTGTTCTGATTGGCCAGCATCTGGATCCGGTCCTGCAGTGCGGAGCGTTCCTGATCGTTGCGACCAATCAGCTTGCTGTGGATCTGGTTCTGAAGTAAAGGAAGTCAAATGGAAGAAAGGTTGGTGATATGGTTGAGAATGTGATTCAAATCAAATATACTTTTTTTTATTCCGCAAATATTTCTAGATGAAAATAATAACAAACAAAAATCTGGTGTTCATACAGAGCCATGTATCTGAAAATGAGAAACAAACACATGGTCTGCAGCCGCTTGGGTCAAGAAAGAACATTAATGTATAAAGAGATAAGTAGTGGGAGGGAAAGGGATGGTAAATCTGGAAGGAAGTCCTTATTTCGGTGTTGGGTCAATGACACTATAAATAAAGGCTATTGTGTTTAAGTGAATGTCCACCAATCTCATAATCTCAATTTTGGGGCAAACTATCTTTCTTTTATTGTATTTGCTGATGGCACAATGTATTACAATCTCACAAATACTGAAATGATTCCCAAAGATAGTCTTAATTGTGTTAATAGACTCACAGTGGACATTCTCTTATTGATTATTTCTTTTATCATTTTTGGAATAAAAATTAACACCGCAGGGATGGTCTACTTTTATTGTTTTATCATCACTAACCCTATGTGTATTCATCTGTGTAGGCAAGAAAAGGACAGGCAAAGATTGTATACCCTCCATGACTGACTGACTGACTGACTGACTGACTGACTGACTGAGTGTGTGTGTGTGTGTGTGTGTGTGTGTGTGTGTGTGTGTGTGTGTTACCTGCCAGCGCTGGTTGAGATCAGTGACGGTGTCCTGCATCTCTCTGAATGAGCGCAGCGTCTCCATCTCCCTCAGCTTTATCTGCTTCAGCTCCTCCTGCAAAGCCGCCACGTTGTTCTCATCAGGCAGGCAAGAGCTTCGCTGGATAAAAAAAAACATGTCATGTTTACAGTTTAAAAGTATTACTTGAAATCAACTTTCAACCAAAGGGATAACAATAGATGAAATAATAAGGGGTCGATAAAGTTTTATCCTGTGGTCCATGAACGCCGGAACCAAATTTCATGTAATTCCATCCAATTATTGTGGAGGCATGTAACTGAAAACCTGTCAGTGTGTAAGTCAAAATATCAAGTGGTCACTTTCACGATTTGCACGAGGATCATTTTCATTAACAGAGCCAAGGATGGCACAGAGAAAGGTTCAGGGGATCACTAAAGTCAGAAGGCTTTGTGCTTGGGGGACAGTGAAGGTCTGCAAAAGATTTCATCCATCTAATAGATATTTCAAAAATGTCAGTCTGCACCAAAGTAGTGGAACAACTAACTTATCAACAGTTGACATTGACATGGATTAGAGATAGACTGCTAGCATTAATAAACGTGTTTTAAATACTAGTAAATATATAATAGTAAGAGAAGAAGGAGTAAGAGTTGTCTCAACACCTTTTTAAGTCAATAAGACACATTGAAATGTCAACACCAAACACTTTGTTTGGTGTTAACATTTCAACTTGGTTTGCATGAGAAGATCTTTAACACATTCACAGTTACATTCACAGGCCTGCAAGTGTCTCTAAACGTTCACACTCCCTTCCCCTCTCTCTCCTCTGTCAGCTCACCTTCTCCAGATCGAGGACCTTGTCTTGCATTTCTTTCAGCGCCCCCAACAGTTCGGCCTCATGCATTCTGGACTGCTCCAGCTGCATCTGCAGGTCGGTCACAAACGGCTCTGTGTACTGAACAAACATCACTGGTGTTACATACAGCAGGTCTATCATGTAACAGTGCAACTTTGACCATTTGTTGTTCAGCTTTCGGAGAGATCGTTAAGTATAGATATTTATTTCCTAATGGGTATACGGAGAAGACTAATGACCTTGTTTGGACCTCAACAAATTGTTGTTACTTAAATTGTTTTTGAGTCATGCAGACCGATTGCTTGTCATGGCTATGAGCTCAGTTATTTTACCACAGTGTTTCAAGAAGTGTGAATTCCTCCACATACTGCTGCTTGTTTCTGTTTCTGTTGTCTCAAGTTGAGTATTAATAATACACTGTCATGCACGCCCTTTGCCATTTGTTTTTGAGTGACAACATTTCCAAATAATGTTTTTACACAATGGGAAGGCAGAACCGATTTGAAAGCAGTTTATTTCCAGCCACACACCAATAGTTATTACACTGTTATACCTAGATTCTTTCACAAATAAATCATGAGCATCTTTTATAACATGCCACTTTTACTATTCTTTGTTAATATCTGCAGCTAGCCGCATGCAGCAACAGAAGGAAACTAATTAAAAAATAAATCAGCAGTTTTTTCTGTTCTGTGGCTGGTTTTCCCAGTACTAAGTAAAAGTGTGTAATGAAACTTCAAAATAGCTGGTGAACAAATTAAGTGTAAAGCAGCACATGTGCCCTGCTGACTCAGGGGATGACAGACATATAGAGCTACTGTACATTCTCATGTCACCACATCAAAAAGGTAAACTTAAAAAAGGGTAGGGCTGTGAGTGCATTAGAAGCACAGAGAGTGGAACATACTTTCCTACGAGGCAAATTACATTTACAAAAGATTGAAATTAGACAAGTACATAGCGTGCGTAAAACAGTATCGGTTAGTCATTTTGGGCTTTTCAGTCTTGGTTATCAAAGAGGTTTGTGAGTGTCTGGGGGTGTGTGAGCTCTGGAGGGTGATGGGTGCACGCAATCTTGAGATGGAATAAAATCACTCAGCATCTTGAGCACAGAAAATTATGTTTAAAACCCTAAATAATAATTTAAAACTTGTATATTTTTTTAAAAGGTGGGTCTAAACGTTATCTCTTTCTTCTGGCTGAATGTGATTAGCATTTAAAAAAGAGAAGGTATATTCATATTCTTACAGAGGGGCGTACTTTGCTGACATGACATGTTATTTTAGCTGTAATTCATTTGTAAAGAGGTTGCACCAGATCAGAGGGGTTGTTTGCGTCTAGCTTAGCCATTTTGAAACACTTATTACTTAAATATTCATTACAAACTGTTTTTAGGATGGGTAGAAAAATAACTGAACGTGTTGTGTATTTTTCACAGCCCGATATCACATGAATTAGGAATTTACGATTTTTTAATCATTCAAACAGTTGACCTCATGAACCATTACCTAATGTACGATTCAAGAGAAATGAAGATCAACCACTTCTGCCTTGTGAGAAAATCTTACAACACCAATAACTTGAACAGGTTGAACAATGGTTTCTGTTGCCTCCACAGTGTGATTGCACAGATTTGGGCCGGTGGTTACCTTCTGTTCTTGCAGCTCTCTGATGGTGTCCTGTGCTTTCTCCAGGTTCTCGCTGGCTGTGTTGCACTGCTGCCTCACCACCGCCAGCTCCCGCTTGATCACGTAATTCTCCTCGGCTTCCTGTGCCCTCGTCACCTGACCCTGGAATAGCAGGCCAGAGGGTCAAGATCAGATGTGGAGTTTAAACTTTAAAATGCAGACTACATACCAAAGTAGGGGAAAAGGATATTCTGGGCATCAAGGCAACATATTACATTTTTTTTTTACTTTAAGGAATAGTTTGAAATTTTGGGAAATAAGTGCATTGGCTTGCTTGTTAGCTTAGCTTAGCATAAAGACTGGAAACTAGGGGACTGTCAGTCTCTTTTCAAAAGGTTAAAATAATCCACCAACCAGCATCCTTTAAAGCTTGCTTAATAACATTTGACATCTCGTTTGTATACGTTCCCTTAAAGCCATAATGTCTCACTTTCGTTTCCTAATATATATATTTAAAAAAAGATATATATACATATATATAAGATTTTTATTAAAAAAGGTGCTATCCGTTTCCTCTTGTTTTAAATCTTTAAGCTAAGCTTACCAGCTGTTGGCAGATGCTTTATATTTAGCACACAAACATGTGTATTTGTCATGTTAAAAACAAACAAAGGAATCAACCGCAGGCCCAACAATGTCTAACAATGTAGGATATTTTATTCCCAGTTTGGTAAGGAGTTTTACTATAGAAGATGTTTAACAGTAGTGATACACATTTACATGCCACATGCAGGGATTTTATAATCCTATTAGACCTTATTAGAGTTTCAATCATAGTTAAACAGCACATGCATCCAGGCTTCACAGGACGGTCTCGTGGACTGAACAGATATTTAACAATGTTCTTTCATGCACTTTTGGTAGGGGTTTGTTAAGAAGAGGGAGAGAAGCAGAAGAAGGAGGAATAAAGAGGTGTGACTTCGGACAGCGAGGTCAGTGGGAAACTGGTTGGCAGTACTCTACCTGTATCAGTCTGTCTGCCAGAGCGGCACTCTCCTACAGCGCAGCGCAGAGAAACAAGAGGGTGAAAAGGAGAAGAGAAGAGAAAGTGAAAGACAGTAAACCACAACACAACCCCAGAGGAAATTCAAGGAAAGAAAGGGTTCACAGGTCAATCGTAGAGAAGTGTGTGGAAAAGAAGGGCCGGCAGTGACATCACAGAGTGTTTCAAAGAGCAGTAACAGATTAAATTCTGCTGAGTGCAGGAGCAGAAGGAAATCAATTCTAAGCCACAAACGCACACACACACGAACGAGATGGCAAAACGACAAAAAATCTCACAACTGTCAACCCTCTGTGTTATCTGTCAGTGTTTATCTAGGTCATTTCTGATCAATGAGTCCTGCGCTGAGCAATCCGGCTGTTACTCGCAATGACGCTGCAAAAAAAAAAGAAGATTTATTTGAACATTTAGAAAAGCTGGAATCAAAACCCGTCCCTTACCTTCTCTAGTGTCTCGATCCTCTGCTTCAGCAGCCTATTTTCTGTGCGTAACCTCTGAACAGAGAGAGAGAGGCACATGCCATTTATATTGCCTATTTTTATTTTTTATTTCACAAATAGTATTATTTTATATGTCCACATCATGCACAAATACATAAAATACACAAACAGCTGAGCATACACACCTTGATCTCAATTTGTTCCTCCATTTCTTTGTTCTTGATTGTGGTGTATTCTTTCTCAAGTCTAATGCAAAATAAACAAAACGGGATAATGCTAAGTTAGAGCAACACTTACATTTTTTTTAAAGTTTGTTGCTGTGCTTCGAACATAGAACAGGGATCTTGCTCTCTCAACACAACAAGCACACATCCAACACAGAAGAGAGTGTGCTGCAAAAACGTCAGAATCAGTAAGACAGGAGAACAAATCCTCCTGGGCTACATGAGCCTGTCAGGCCTGAGTCTTACTGGTCGTTAGTTGAATAATGAGCACTCTTACTTCTTCATCCTCTTGGGGTTGTATTTGACCTGGTAGGCCCTGAGGATCAGCTTATCTGTGCAGCTGTCAAACTGGTGGGGGATCACCTTCTGGAAATGCTGCAGACCCCGAGGAAATAACAAGATTAGAGAGATTAAGACAGACAGAGATGCTCATTTATATTTTATACAGAAGCAGGCAACACATGAGTTGTGAAGACGAGCACATTGGCCCGATTGATGATTCTAATTAGCTGACTTTCACTGTTAATAAAAGGTATATCAATTGGTATATCAATTAGTTGCAGAGATTAGGTTTACATACACATTTATTTTGATGAGACTATAGATATTTTGTAAAAAAAAGCAATAATTCTCTGGTAACAGATTGTGACATTTGTAGATTTGTTGCTTTCTTTGGCAAAAAAGATAATAAAGTGATTGGCTTTTAGGTTGAAAATGTTTGTCAAATAAAACAAATAATTTGAAGAACTTACACAAAGCTATAGGGAAATTATAATGGCCTTTTATCACTAAAGTCATAAAGTAATCGACAAACCGGTTGTTCAATAATCAAACGCATAATCATTGACGAGTAGTCAAAGATGAAAAAAATGATAATTAAAAATGTCTTTTATACCACATGATACCACCAAAAATGTTGTGTTTGATTATATATCACACACACGCATATCAGGAGAAAATTCACCTGTTTGGTGGTTTATTTGTTGCTGTATAAAGCTGCAGCAGCTTACCTGCGACATGCCCTCCATGTCCAGCTGAATGAGGTCAGTCTGGTTGTACTGCAGGATGGCCAGGCCCACACGGAAGATAATCTCTAGGCCCTGCAGACAGGACATCATCTTTTATGATGTGTGCTCAGTAAACTCAGAGAACAGGTTAGTGAATTATAGACAGTCAAAAACACGTTTCCTACCTCATACATGAAAATATCGAAGATGCGGGTGGCGACAGGAAGAGGGAGGAAGGTGAGGAAAAGGGTGAGGAACCAGGACGAGGCATACATGGAAGTGTGGAAACTCTGGGATCGAAAATGGACGTTGAGCTCTGGAAGTTGCTCCTGAGGAATAGAAGGAATATGATTAGAAGTCTTGAAGGACATCAAAACTGAAAGTGATGTGCTGAAGATATGAGTGAATGATTTGCTGCCCCTGTGTGGATGAGTGTTACACTGCAGGCCTCTCTTCTTTACCTGAAGCAGATACTCAAACTGGTAGATGCAGAGGCCCAGCTCGGCCATGCTGGGTTTGAACAGCTCCCTCAGGCGGTACTCCTGCATCAGACGCACAAAAACACAAAACGCCTCCTCCTCAGGCATCTAGGAGGAGGTGAGAGGGGAGAGTAAAGTTTCCTCATTAGGTATAAAAAGACATTGCTTATGTTAAACAGTTTGTTGTACAGTGGGTCCCATAATTTCCTGCTAACCTCTAGACACAACTCAAAATCCTGCTGCATAATAAACAGTTTTTAGTAGCAGAGAAATCTAAAGGGAGTGATAACAATGAACCTTAGACATACCGAACTGAGCCTTCAGGCTAAATATCCTCGTTATTGATCAGTTTCATGACATATTTAATCATTACCTGCATAAGCAGCAGACCAACGATGAATGCACTGCCTTGGCAGTAGCCCACCTCTCGATCCACCAGAGAGTATGCCTGAAAGACACAAAAACACACACATTAGTTTTCAGATGTGTAGTATTTATAGAAAGCAGCACAGATGACATCTGTAATCCAGACCGACTGTGAGCAACAGGATCAAAAGTCACCAGAGGTCCATCCATTTCCTGTGCAGCTCATCTAATAGGAAACTTGACTGATGCGGAGCTACTCAACAAGCTTGTTTCCATGACTGCAAACAACAAATGTGTTCAATGCTTCGTAAACAAAATGACATTCGGAAGCCTGGAACACGCACAATGGAGAAGTTAATTACAGCCCTTCAAATCATCGCAGTTCAATTAGTCTTTGTCTGAATGGCTACAGGAAGAGATGTTTCAACATGGCATTCTGATTACATTCATTAGTATTATGATATTAAATAAATGATCAATATATTTAAGAGAGCTAATGAAGATTAAAGCTAAAGATTTGTGTATTTATGAGCAGGTCCTGTTTTGTTTGTATTGTAAAGATGCGTGGACATGCAGGCAAAGCAACACACAGAATTGCTGTTGACGCACAAAGAAACAAGTGCTCTGAGGGACACGAGCAGTGGTGTAGTGGGCATTGGACGCGGGGGTACGCCGTACCCCCACTTATTTGAAGCATGATTTCTTTTTTTAATAGTCTAATACATTTAAAATCATTGCCAGTGTTATCAGTTGCAAGTGTGTGTTTGTTGTAATAATGACGAAAACATAATAGGCAGATTTCACAGTAATTATAATAAAAACATAGCTCAAGCATTTATGCAACTTGATTTGAAGCGTGTGTGTGTGAGGGGCAGAACCGTGTGTGTAGGGTGACCAGGTGTCCCGCACTGTGTGGGACTGCACACACAGCATTTTTATTATTTGTCCCGCGTCCCACACATTGAGACTATGTCCCGCATTTGAGTGATAGTCGCGAAGAAAGGCCGGATCGGTTCGCTATTATTATATTGTCTAAACGGCATCATGTAAGTTGCGCTGACAGGCGACACAGAGGTCCCCCAAGCCCCCCCCCCGTTGACAGTTCACGAGCACGTCCATAGTGTCCACTGGACACGAGAGACTGCAATTAGCTATTTTAAATGTTAAAAAAAAGAAGCTTTACAAATGTGTCATGTATTCAACACATTGTTCTTGGTACGGATCCCTACCATGATTATTTCTATATAAATGAAATGAGAGTAATGATACAAAAATGATCATACAAAATGTGAATATTGGAATTGCAATATCAGTCGAAATAATGATATTTTTTTCTGATACCGTCTAGCAGAAAATTAATTGATTTAGTAAATGAGTAGTATTTAAAACACTGTACCAACAGTCTCAGTCTCAGTCACAGTCACAGTCACACACACACACACACACACACACACACACACACACACACACACACACACACACACACACACACACACACACACACACACACACACACACACACACACACACACACACACACACACACACACACACACACACACACACACACACACACACACACACCGTGTCACCTCGTCATAGCTGCTACTGATGTGAGATGCTGCCGTGCTCACCTTCATGACGTTGAAGAGGACTTCCTGCCCCAGGCTGTCCTGGCCTTTAAAGAACTCGTGCTCGGGGTAGGTGCGGGCGATGTCTCTGCGGATGAGCTTCTCGCACGGGGACGACATCTTTAGCAGCTCCGAGTACTGGTTCTTCACCGGCATGTCGGTGGCGTTGCCCAGCAGCTGCCAGACGATGGCCCGGAAATGGTGAGGGATGCCTTTCCTGATCAACTCCTGCAGGGCAACGAGGGACATTCAAGAGGATTAATACCACTCTCCTATATGTGGTGAGGGACACAATTTGAGGCATCTGTTGAGGATTAATTAATCATGGTATAATGATGCATTTGCATATCTAAATTACAATTATGTTATAATTACAGCCACAACAACCACATTAAGATGCAAAACTTTTCATAATTACTTTAGTTTTTCTCAAGTCCAACATTAAAAAGAATCACGCCTTTCTAAAAAGAGGTGGTTTATCTCCGTTTATCCCGATAAATACATTTGAACACAAAGCCAGACTCTTTGTAGGATTTGAAAGCAGTGTCATTTGTTTGACTGCTCTCCCATTTTGCCCTGACTCATTCTGCTGTCCCTTCTCTCATCCATCTTTTCTTCCCCTGGGTTTCTCCTTGTGTCACAGAGGACACAGAAAGACACAGAGAAGAAAGGAGGGGAGAGAGAGAGGATGAAGAGAGAGGGGTATTGGTGCAGTGAAACTTAAAGGCATTATTGTGTGGAAACAAACTCAGATAGTGAACATGAAGGTTTTTCTTCCACAGCTCTGGTCAGCAAAAATGAACCCTGGGTTCTCAGAGAACACTGAGCTTCAGAAGCACATGTGCACAAAGCTAAAACACAAACACTGTGACCTTATGACTAAGAACTGACAGATATGAATGGCCAACCAGCCTCTGCATGTTCAGTGAGTCAGGGATGGTTGATAATCCTCTTAATGATGCTCTCATTTGAAATGATATCCAATGACTAATTTTTCAGAAAATGTCGCCCGTGACAACATAACCTTTCATTTGTAATCTCCAGATCTAATCCCCACCTTCAGGAGTTTGTCCTTCTTGCGTCTCCACTCCTCCCACTCGTTGACGATGCGGCCCCACAGGATCCAGGTGTCCTCCTCCAGGTGAGACAGGTTGGAGGAGGCCGAGGAGCTGGACACCAGCGAGGAGCCGCTGTTGCGCCGGGAGCCGCTCATCGAACGCATGGACTTGGAATCAGCCTCCAACAACCTTCGTGAAGAGAGGAGCACACAAGACTACAGGAGTGAGCTAACTAAACCTGGTACACACACTGGAGGGTGGCGGGGAAGCTTAGATGAGCATTAGGAGTCACGGCAGGCAGATATCACACTGAGGCATGAAGACTGTGACAATGTGAGGGTCAGTCCAGTTAGTGCACAACCTTGTAGAGGGATCCAGAAGGCTCAGAGCCGTTTAGTTTAAACTACAGAACCAGCGGCTGCCCGATTAGGATATTACAGCTGACCAAATCAATGTTTAAATTGACAAAAATAAACACCTTTGTATACAGGTCTCTTATATCTTTCGACCAATGCTGCCTTGTCCAAGGTAAGTCTATCTTTCCTATAATTATATGACATATCTCTCATATGCAGTAATAATAATAATATATTACATTTATAAAGCGCTTTTCCTGGTGCTCAAAGCGCTTACAAGCAAGTAAAACAAAATAACAACCAAAGTAGAAAGTGCTAAGCTAGGTGGAATAAGGGCAAGGGGTTAGTGGATTAGGAGTTGAAGGCAAGAGTGAAAAGGTGAGTTTTGAGGGATTGTTTGAATGATGTGAGAGTGTTGGCAGATCTGACGTGGCTGGGGAGGGAGTTCCTGAGTGTGGGGGAGGCTGCTGCGAAGGCCCTGTCACCCCAGGTCCAGAGCTTTGTCCTGATGGGCTGCAGTAGGTTAGCTTCAACAGACCTGAGGCGACGGGTGGGGGTGTGTCGTTGGATGAGGTCACAGAGGTAGGGGGGGGCAAGGTTGTTGAGGGCTTGAAAGTGAAAAGTAATATTTTAAAGTCAATGTGGTGTTGGATGGGGAGCCAGTGGAGGTCATGGAGGATAGGGGTGATGGAGTAGTACTTATTCTCTTCATACTGTGCAGAACAATAAGCCAATATTGTAAACAAGGGTGTTGGTTACTCATCTAACTCGCCGCAAGAAAGCAAATGAACACATCTCTCAAAATGTTTTTGCATGTAACTGTTTTTTAGTAGTTTGCATCCTTGCGCTCTTTACCCAGAGGGTGTTGAGGCCCACTGTGACCCTGAGCACCACTACTCTTCAGTATTAACTGGTTGATCTTGGACTGATGCCCAACTATAAACATCTTGTTTTTGTCTTTAATAGTTAAACACTATGATCTGATCTCACCTGTTCTGCTCCTCCAGTTTGGCCAGCAGCTCCAGTTCATCTGGACTCAGGTTCTCCGAGTCTGCAGGAGAGGCTGCTGGTGCCGACAGCGTTGCATCATGGGAAGATGAGTCCGGGCTGAGCACCGGGCTTCCAGTCGATGGTGGGTCCTGGTCCATGCCGGAAGGGGAAGAAGGGCACTCCAGATGAGGAAGAGCGCTACCCTCCCTCTCTGGGCTGATGCTGGGTATGGACATGGTGCTGCGGGTGGAGCAGGGTGGGTGAAGCAGTGTGGGTGAGGAGAGACACTCTTCCAGTCTCACTGCTGGTCTCCCTCCTCAGCGAAGCCTGGCTGTCGCCTGATTGGTCACCTGGCTGGCCGTGGACCCAATATGATCAGAGGTCTTCAAACCTGTCATGGAAACAGAAAAAGCTCAATTAAATTACAGACCACAGATTATTTATTAAAATAAAGAGTTTTTTTTCCTCTTTAAAAAAAAGGCAACTATAATGATGTAATGTATGTATGTTATATATTTTTTTATAAATACCATTGTAATGGTAGACAACCCTCTATAACAGTCTGCCACGTGACTTTGAATACTTCAGTAAAATATGACAACATTTTTCAAGAATGTGATTTTTGGATTATGGGAAGACATTGTTTTGATTAATGGTGGTGCCAACCTCCAACAGACAAACATAAAACAGTCAAACACATGAGGGAATAAAGATGACCCTATAGGAAAGTTCCAATCCTTTGCATTTTTAGATTGGGCCCCTAAAAGATATGAGATTTCTTGTTTGGAACATATCATATCACCCTGGTCAGATCCACATCAAGCTGCCAACATGCCGCTCCACACCCTCACTCCATTAACTGCTTTGAAGGAGCGGCTCTTCGTCACTGTGGTGACTTCATCCTGATGAAAACATCCCTCACTGCGGGCACACTCAGCTACCAGAGAGCTGTTTGTCTACAAACTGAGATGAACAGTTACCCAGTGATGCTTAACACGGAAACAATGTTGTTATAAACAATGGTGATACTCATAACTTCTGTTTAGTATTTATTTCTTTGTCTTTGTAAAAGGGAGTGAAGGAAGGAACAGGTCAGCTCCACGCTTATACATACTGTACACATTATTCAATTAATATTAGACTGTACAGCTTCCAATAGGACTGAGCCATGGTCATACGTCATGAGTAATTAACATGCACGTAAAGATAATATATAAATCCAATTAATGATAGAGTGAGTTCAGATGATAACTCAGATGTGACAGAGCACACACACACACACACACACACACACACACACACACACACACACACACACACACACACACACACACACACACACACACACACACACACACACACACACACACACACACACACACACACACACACACACACACACACTGCTTCTTTCTCAATCTGTGCTGCAGCAGCAATCAGAGAGGCAGCAGAGGAGGGGGGCACGGGTTCCCTGCTATGGTAGTTATTTACAGCTCACTACTCGTCTGTGGCTGAACGACTGCAACAGACGGCCTTTTCTTCTAAATCATCTGACATAAGGTTGAGCCTCAGGCAGTGATGCATCTGCTAGTTACATTTTCACATCGATCCTGGCAGAGCTTCATTCATGACAAAGTGTTTAACTGTACCAAACACTACACCTCCATCTTAATACCCAGATACCCTTCAATGACTGGACAGTAGAGCGGGCTGATGTTAACTATCCTGGCCAGTCTGGGATACTTGAAATCAAAGAGAGAGAAACACTATGATGTTGATGAGGCTGGCTCTTTCTTGACAGTGCTACAATTATTATTGAGGAGAGTTTCTACTTCAGATCAATATTGGGATTAAGCAGAGTGAATGAGTTTGTATTCAGTTGCCAAAGCCATCATCGTTATTTCAGTTGGAAGTTATATCAGCGATAGAGAGTCATAATCCATCCAGGAATTATCGGTAATCGTTTGCATTATTTAATCACAATTCTTACATTATCTATATATTGTCTGTGAGAGCGCATCCTTTTTCTATCATTCAATGGTCACACTTGATTCTTTTAAATGGGACTAATCATGGCATCAAAAGAGACCAGATGAAATCCAGCTGTGTATCACAATCAACATGAACTAAACCTTAGCAAACCGTATCACCTTACCTTATATCTTAAATGTAAAACCAAGGACATAATAGCCTCTCATATCGGCCACTTGTTTGTTATACTTGGCCTGGGAGAAAAAAATGTATTGCTCAGAGCGCTGACTATCACAGGAGTTCCCACGGATTACATCCATATCACATTTCATTTTTCCAGCAGCCATCCAAGGTTTGAATACCAACAAAATATATATCAAAACAGTCAAAAACAACAACAATCTGCAAATGGTATTTAAAATCCACTACACTTTAGGTGCAAAAAAGCAAAAACGTGTGTTATGCTGCTGGCTGTGAGGTCTGGATTTCTTAAAAAAAGGACAAGATCAGGTTACAGTAATATCTGGTTGCCGAACTGAATTTAAAAACAAAACAAGTGCCATGAAAGCAGCTCAAGCATTGGCCTTTTAGCAGCAGGAGTACAAAAGACGCGATGCTTCAAAGAGATTTCAGTGCTATTCAGCTGTGTCACTGTGGTCAGACCACCACACTGTAAAAGGTGTGAGTCATGCAGGAGATCAGCAAAGTGATCCTAAAGTGGATTTTTTTTTTTCTTTTTCTTCACACACACACACACACACACACACACACACACACACACACACACACACACACACACACACACACACACACACACACACACACACACACACACACACACACACACACACACACACACACACACACACACACACACACACACACACACACACACACACACACACACACACACACACACACACTGAGGTAAAATAAAAAAATGTTATCAATGGAGGCTGGTGGCTTTGTATAAGAAATGCAGTTCCCAGAGAGAAAGGGGAAAGTACAGTGGTGAAACAATTCTAGTGGTACTGTACACTTAAACGGATATTGATTTTTTTACCGCAACCCGTCCACAGAACTAGATTGCTCAGGATCCGTGCCAATATTCCAGTCTGTTTCCTCGAATTGGGGGTGCATCGACCGCCATCTACTTAAGGTCATACACTGACTGTGTATATGTACGTCAGTCATACATCCTAATGACCTGAAATATCCTTGACATATATATATGAAGCAGACACGTGAAGTGTTCTATCCAAGATTAGAACCATATTTATTGATTCTCACATTATATTGAGCAAACATTTCACCACTAAAACCATGTCTTTCTGACCATCCATTACTTTCTCTCTCTTTCCACCCCCTGGAGGAAGTTGAAAAACACTCGGTCATTTCTAGAGCCGTAATTCTATAGAGCCGTCACTGGGGATATCATTTGCTCTGCAGGCACTCACGACAGGATCTCATTTTCAGCTTGGCACCATGGTGGTTCCCTAACACTGTTTAGTTTGGACCTAATTTGGAGGTAAGTGTCCTCTGGAGAAAAACAAGAAGGGTCTCTTAGAAAAACCACATATAGAGTGAAAGACTGAAGTGTCTATATGCTCTTAGTCGTTGAGGCTGCAGGGAGCCTGAGCAAAACTATAGGTTACTTACGTAACCCCAGTTCTCAGAGTAACATGAAGTGAGATGTCTCACTATGGGATGCGCCTCAACGCGTATGCACCAGAAGCATCAATCTCATTACGCCAATCCTGATTGGCTGGTGATCTTGACGCCAACGTCAGGGAATCCACCAACCCTATAAGTAGCTTGCGCCACGACGCAGGCGTCATTCAAAATAAGCACCTCTTCTCGCTTCGCCTCAGCAAGAAGGGCCGTCAGGTGAGACATCTCACTTCATGTTACTCTGAGAACTGGGGTTACGTAAGTAACCTATAGTTNCACACCCACACACACACACACACACACACACACACACACACACACACACACACACACACACACAGGGAGAGGTGTGTTGAGTCCAGCTGTGTGATAGTTGTATGCCTAATTTTGAAAGTTTGTTTAGTCTCTCCTTGAATGATATCAACGCGCACAATTATGCTATTGTGTAAAGTCTACGCCTGAACGCATCCAATGTGAGCTCTCACTGTCTACAGAAACAGACAGCGCTATTGTTTCCGGTTCTCACCACCCTGACACGCAAAATCACACACTATCTCCAGTTATCCAACATGAACCCACATCCACTGTGCTCCTCTCTGTTTTGAATGTTGTAGCCATGTTTTGCATGCACAGCCTCAAGCTGGATGTGTCTGATTTACAAAATACTTTTCATCGATGTAAAGAAGCTTTCACGGTCTCCATCTGGGCATGGAGACGTTGAGCCACCCTAAGGCAATTAAAATAAAACAGAAACCCTTTGATCTCCCACCTAAAGCAGCTCCATCTTATTTCCGTTCTGCAAAATAAGCAAAGACATTCACTACAGTAATATATGACATGCTATCACAGACATTCTTAGACGTAAATTATTGCCCAAGAGGCCGAAAAATAGACTGGAAAAACCTCACCAGCCATTTATAAAGTAAAAACAGACAAATCAGCTGGTTTTCACCGAGATCCCGACCCCTCTGATGTGTCACCCCCTCTCTCTTCTCCTGCACACACACACACACA